>NC_057808.1:482122622-482130771 GCF_018294505.1 Triticum aestivum
CGGTTGGTGGCGCGGGCGGCGGGGTTTGGGGTGGGGAACGAGGTGGCGGGGCGGGGTAGTTATAGGTTCGGTGGGGCGTCCGACTTGGAGAAGGGGGCGACCCCGGGGGCGGCGGCGGCGTCTTCCCGGACTCCGGCGGGAGTCTGGCTCGGCCACGATTCGGGCGAGGCGGCGCGGCAGGTGGGTCGGCTGGGCCTTCGGCCCAGTTCGGTCCGCGGGCGAATCTTTTTTTTTTAAATTACGCCGAACTAAAATAAATCCTAGAAAAATAAATAAATATCTAAAAATGCCAAAACAAAATTTCACCTCTAATTAAAATAATTAGAACGCGATGAACATTTTCTTGGCCCTAAAATGCAATTTTGAAAACGTGCAAATTTTTCTAATGCAAATAAAATGCAATAAAATCCAAATAAAATCGAATATTTGATTTTAATATTTTTCCTCTAATATTTCAATTATTTTGGAGAAGTCATATTTTCTCCTCTCATATACTTTTATATGAAATATTTTTCGGAGTGAAAAATAATTAAAACCAAAATCCTTGTTTCATAATTTGATGAAAATCAAATATGAAAACCGGGAAATCCCCAACTCTCTCCGAGGGTCCTTGAGGTGCTTAGGATTTCGAGGATTAGCCAAAATGCAATAAAATATGCTATGCAATGATGATCTAATGTATAACATTCCAAATTGAAAATTTGGGATGTTACAAACCTACCCCCTTAAGAGGAATCTCGCCCTCGAGATTCGGGTTGGCTAGAAAATAGGTGAGAGTGGTCCTTCCGTAGATCTTCCTCTCGCTCCCAGGTGGCTTCATCTTCGGTGTGGTGGCTCCACGAAACTTTGCAAAACTTGATAACCTTGCTGCGGGTGACTCGGCTGGCATACTCAAGAATTTTGACTGGTTTCTCCTCATAAGTTAAATCACTATCCAACTGAATCGCCTCTAGTGGCACTGTATCTCTCAGCGGTATATCAGCCATCTCTGCGTGACACTTCTTCAACTGGGAAACGTGGAATACATCATGAACTCCTGTCAATCCTTCAGGCAATTCCAACTTGTAAGCAACTTCTCCCATACGCTCCAAAACTTTGTATGGTCCTACAAAACGTGGCGCTAACTTTCCCTTAACTCCAAAATGCTTCACTCCTCGAAGTGGTGATACTCGAAGATAAACTCGGTCTCCGGCTTCATAAACTGTTTCCTTATGTTTTGAATCCGCATAGCTCTTCTACCTGGTCTGGGCTACTTTGAGTCTATCGCGAATCAACTTCACCTTCCGTTCAGATTCTTTAATCAAGTCTGGTCCAAACAACTTGCGGTCTCCAACTTCGTCCCATAACAATGGTGTTCTACACCTCCTTCCGTACAAAGCTTAGAAAGGGGCCATCTTCAAACTGGATTGATAACTGTTTTTGTAAGAAAACTCTGCATACGGCAAATTTTCATCCCAACTGGATCCATAATCTAGCGCACAAGCTCTCAGCATGTCTTCCAAAATCTGATTGACTCTCTCTGTCTGTCCGTCTGTCTGTGGATGAAAGGCTGTACTGAACTCTAGCCTGGTACCCTAAAGTTTCGTGCAACTGATTCCAAAACTTTGAAGTAAACTGGGTTCCTCTATCTGATACAATGCTCCTCGGAACTCCATGCAGACATACGATCCTAGTCATGTATATCTTTGCCAACTTAGCACTAGTGTAAGTGGTCTTCACTGGGATGAAATGAGCTACCTTCGTCAAACGATCGACTACAACCCATATCGAGTCATAGCCTGAACGAGTCCTGGGCAATCCCGTGATAAAATCCATGCCTAGTTTATCCCACTTCCATTCGGGTATCGGCAATGGCTGTAGCAATCCTGCTGGCTTCTGATGCTCTGCCTTCACTCTCTGACATACATCACAAACTGCTACATACTCCACAATATCCTTCTTCATTCCGGTCCACCAGAAAGTATCCTTCAAATCCAAATACATCTTGGTATTTCCGGGGTGAATCGAATACGACAAATCATGGGCCTCTTGTAAGATCAACTTCCTGATCTCCGGATCATTGGGCACATAAACGCGGTCCTCAAACCATAAGGTATCGTGCTCATCCTCACGAAATCCCTTGGCTTTTCCTTTACTCATCTTTTCCTTTATCTCATCAATCTCCTTGTCTGTCTTTTGTGCTTCTCGGATCTTTTCCATCAAGGTAGACTGAATCTCCAATGTTGCTACATAGCATCTCGGAACTATTTCCAAACGTAGTTCGCGAAAATCCTCGGCTAACTCCTTGGGTAACTCTCCGATCATGAGTATGTTGACATGGCTCTTGCGGCTCAACGCATCGGCTACTACGTTAGCTTTTCCGGGATGATAATGCAATATCATATCATAATCTTTTATGAGTTCCAACCATCTCCTTTGCCTGAGATTCAACTCCTTCTGCGTAAAAATGTACTTCAAACTCTTGTGATCCGTGTACACCTCACAGTGATTTCCGATGAGAAAATGTCTCCATGTCTTCAACGCATGCACGACAGCTGCTAACTCCAAATCATGCGTAGCGTAATTCTTCTCATGGGGTTTAAGTTGTCGTGAAGCATATGAAACAACTCTTCCTTCCTGCATAAGCACTGCTCCAAGTCCTCGACGTGAAGCATTGCAGTAAACTTCATAATCCTTGCGCTGATCTGGCAGAATCAACACTGGTGATGTAACCAAACGTTTCTTTTACTCCTGAAAACTAGCTTCACATTCCTCAGTCCGATTGAACTTGGTGTCCTTCTTCAACAGCTCCGTCATGGGCTTAGCAATCCTCGAAAAATTCTAAATGAACCTCCAATAGTATCCTGCAAGTCCGAGAAAACTCCGGATCTCTCCAACTGATGTGGGTGATTCCCAGTTTGTCACAGTGACAACCTTGGTGGGGTCTACTGCTATTCCTTCTCCGAATATAACATGTCCGAGGAATCCAACTTCCTTCAACCAAAATTCACATTTGCTGAACTTGGCGTATAACTGATGTTCTGTGAGCTTCCTCAAGTACCAAACGCAAATGCTCCTTATGCTCCTCTTCATTCTTGGAGTAGACCAAAATATCATCAATGAACACCATGACGAACTTATCCAAAAACTCCATAAACACCTTGTTCATTAGGTTCATGAAATAGGCAGGTGCGTTAGTCAGACCAAATGACATAACGGTATACTCGTACAGCCCATACCTAGTGGTAAAAGCCGTCTTAGGTATATCCTCCTCTCGAATCTTCAACTGGTGGTATCCTGATCGCAGATCGATCTTGGAAAATACCTTAGCTCCTTGCAATCGGTCAAACAAATCATTGATCATCGGTAGTGGGTACTTAATTTTGATGGTCACTTCATTCAATCCTCTATAATCAATAACCATCCTTAACGATCCATCCTTCTTCTCCACTAGAAGCACTGGTGATCCCCAAGGTGACGAACTTGGGCGAATATAGCCTTTATCCAGTAACTCCTTAATCTGCTTCTTAATTTCTTCCAAATCCTTAGCGGGCATCCTGTATGGTCTCTTAGATATCGGCCCTGTGCCTGGCAAAAGCTCAATCAAAAACTCAATGTCTCTATCCGGTGACATGCCTGGCAACTCTTCTGGAAATACGTCAGGGAAATCCTTCACCACTGGTACTTCCTCCTGTACAACTCCTGATAAGGAATTCACGTGAGTCCTCTTCGCCACATGCCGGGATACATACTTGATCCTTCTTCCTTCTGGGGTGGTAAGCAAAATCGACTTACTAGCGCATTCAATCTTCCCTCCATACTTCGATAACCAATGCATGCCTAATATCACATCCAATCCTTGTGATTCCAATACTATTAGGTCTGAGGGAAACACGTAGTTACCAATCCTTAATGGTAACCGATCACACCATAGACTAGCCATGTACTCTGCTCCTGGCGAGGTTACTAACATGGGTGACCTAAGGGCTTGGGTTGGCAGTTTATACTTATCCAAAAATCCCCTTGATATGTATGAATGTGATGCACCAATATCAAAAAGAACGAGTGCAGTAAATGTCTTAACCAAAAACTTACCTATCACTGCATCAGGCTGTGCTTCAACCTCCTCCACGTAAACGTGGTTCACTTGTCCTTTGTTGAAAGGGTTGGGCTTCTTCCCAGAGCTTCCATTGACATTTCCATTCTTAGCTTCCGGGCATTCAGTTGCATAATGTCCAGTCTTCTGGCATTTGTAACAAGTAATGTGGCTCAGATCTCTCTTAGTTGGGGTCGATGGGTTGGTACGGTTCTGTCCGTTGCTTCCTCCATTCCCATTACCATTCTTGGGTCCACTATGGTTGTGCGAACCTCCTGCTCCATGGGTATGCTGAAAATGTCCTCCTGAATTCGGGGTAAAACGTGGCTTCTGATGAGCTCCAGAATTGTACTTCCCTTGTCCATACTTCCTCTTGCGGCTTTCAATCTGCTGCTGCTTCCCTTCAATCATGAGAGCTCTATCTACCAACTCCTGGTAGTTGTTGAAGGTTGCTACCATCAACTGCATGCTTAGCTCATCATTCAGTCCTTCCAAAAACTTCTCCTGCTTGGCTGCATCTGTAGCAACGTCATCTGGGGCATAACGTGCTAACTTACTAAAGTCCTCCACATGCCTACGGTCCGTCCTCCTTGGCGTAGGTTGCGAAACTCACGCTTCTTCATAGCCATAGCTCCTGCTGAAACATGGGCAGTACGGAAAGCTTGCTGAAACTGGTCCCATGTGACAGTGTCGATAGGGTGAGTGGCTGTGTAATTCTCCCACCATGATCCTGCGAGTCCATCAAGTTGATGTGCGGCAAAACGCACTCTCTCCGCATATGTGCATCCTGCAGTGGTCAGCTCCCTTCCAACCTTGCGGAGCCTATCATCTGCAACAATCGGCTCGGTGCTGCTGGAAAACACCGGCGGATTCAGCCTCAAGAATCGGGCCAAATGATCAACAGGTGGTGGTGGTGGGTTGTTGTTGTTGTTGTTGCCTTGGTTCTGTACTAACACTTGCATTAGGGCATTCTGCTGCTGAATCAACTGAGTGATCTCTGGTGGAAAAACAAATCCGGCGTCGCGTCTCGGAGGCATCTGCTGGGTTTAGAAAGGATGAGAATTTAGAATAGAATGAGGTCTAGAGGGAAAACACTACCCATATGCACATGAGACAAACACAAACAATACCACTCAATCAATTCAAACAAGGCATACAATCGATCTAACTATCGTTACAAAGTGCTCGGACTATACTATATACATGGGGAAATACTACTACTGATTATGGTGGTCTACTAGAAATTTTGATCGGTCGAAGACTCCATGATATCTGCTCCAGCTTCATCAACAAATTCATCTTCACTTGGGTCCGAGTCCGTGTCGTTGATGATGATGTAGTTCTCTGAGCAAGTAGAATCGTCATCTTCTCCTCCTGGTGCTGGGTCTCCCATGAAAACTTCGATCTTATTTATTAGGTCTTCATTCTTCTCCAGTAATGTTGCGATTTCCTCCTCATATCCATCGCGTGTAGACTTGATTTCTTCCTCCAGTTCCGTGATCTTGGTCAATGCCTTCTTCAGATCTATCATGCCTGCGCACATTTGGTTCTCCTAGCGACGAATGTGCTGGTTTAACTCCTGGATGAAAGCTGCAATTGATCTATCCTTCTTGGTGTTGTTCATCTCCCATTGCTCATCTCGGCGATAACAAATCTGATAAATAGTATCCTTAAGCTCCTTGTGGTAAACTTCTCCAATGCGTCCCATGGTGATGTGGGCTGCCATGCTCTTTCCTAAACTCCAGGTTGGTGCATCAAAGGAAAACTCTATAGGCTCAGTGACTGGTATGAACGTCCTTCCTGGAACTTGAACTTGAATCATCCAGCGCTCCTCTTCTGGTAGTGTGGCGTTGTAGGTTCCGGTGAAGCTTGGAATTCCGATGTTCAGGTATGTAGTGACTTCCTTCAAGTGGCGTCCAAATGGTGTATCTTCATCCGGTTACATGAACTTGTTCCTTGCATCCACCATTCCTAAAAGAGTAGAAAATGGAGAGGAGTCAGAAATGAGAAGAGAGTAGTGTTCTAGGGTTTAAGCTGAGTGGTCGTGTCCTACAGTCAACGTGTGCTCTGATACCATCTTGTAGTGACCAGACCTCAAACAGTCTGATCTACTGTGCACCAGTGTCATCCCTGGATCAGTAATGCTGACACGCACAGTACTCGAAGGATTTATAACAGAGTAGCAATCACACACTTATTACATCGAGTGTCTCAAAAGAGAACTAAGTATGATAAATATGGCTTAAGGCCATCTAAAAACGATAACAGCGGAAGACTTGGAAGATAAGTGAGTCCATCAACTCCAACGGCATCACTGAGTATAAGACCACGACCTAAGGGACCTTACTCGTCGTCTGAAAAGTCTGCAACATGAAATGTTGCAGCCCAAAAACGGGTCAGCACATGGAATATGTTGTCAATATAACACATAGAGAGTAATGAACAGAAAAAGGCTATACTACATGCATATTTGGCTGGTGGAAAGCTCTATGGTTACAGTTTTTGTGAAAAGCCAATTTTCCCTACTGCAAAGGAATAAAATTTTATTTCACTATCATGGTGGTTGTTGAACATTGAGATGGTTGACAGCATCTCAATCCCAATTAAGAACATGATTAACCCAATCAAATTAAGTTAAGTAACATGGTGATGAGATTCACATGATAATCCAAGAACTAGATACTCAAGATGTCCATAACCGGGGACACGGCTAACCATGATTAGTTTGTACACTCTGCAGAGGTTTGTGCACTTTTCCCCACAAGACTCGATCTCCTCCGTTGGGATTCTCGCACTACATGGTGTTTGAGAAACGGATGACCGAGACACAGTCGTTCAGAAGCATTAACTCTAACCCCGGGTAGACAGTACCAACCTACATCCCCTACATCTGCTAGCCTACCACTGGAAGAGGTCATGCAACCTACTCAACTATGCTAGAGCCCATAATAGATTGCGGCTGCACACCGAAGTTTCTAGCATGAATAATCTTATGATCCCTTTGAGCCTGGGTGGCGGTCCATAGGATAATCACACGGAACCCTGGGATTTCCAAAAATACAGGCAACACTGGATTCTCCAGGTGCCTCAATCCACCCAGATGTGAGTTTAAGTTGCCACCTTAAGTTTAACCATTAATTAACAATCTCACAAATGTCATGGAAAGATGTCTCAAACCCAATCCACGTCTACTAGCATAGCATAGCAATATGAGCAAACGTAGAAGTTACTCCCAAAGGTTTGATAACAAAACAGGTAATAGGTACTACCTCATCTACTTCCTGATACCCACAATTTAATCAGATCCTAATCATGCAATGTTTGAGGATTGGTCTGATGCAATAAAACTGGGTAGTAAAGAGGTATGATCAAAGTGTTACTTGCCTTGCTGATGATCCGTGAAACCTAGAGATTCGAAGTAGCAAGCGGCGCACTCCGGGTACTCTATCGCAAACAAACAAGCATACAATAAGCACTCATCTAATGCACAGGTAAAACTCAAATAAAAGATCTAACCAGAAAGTTCAACTTAAGAACTCCGGTTTGCAAAAAGAATCAAATCAAACGAAACAACGAAAGTCAAACGGCGAAACAAACAAGCTTTGTTTACTAATCTGGATATAAGTCAAATTTTAAAGTAGCAAAAACTTGTTTAACTTGGTTAAACGGAAAGAGAATTTTGAGACGAAACTCTAGGCGCTTGAATCGCCTGATTTCAATAAACGAGCGAAAAGTTATACTAGAACAAAAATCGGATCAGAAATCACGATCTGGAATAATCGCGGAAAAAGCCGAGAAAAAGAAAAACTGACGAACAGTTTATCGAACGAACGTTCGTTAACTGTAACTAAATGACGAACGCGTTCGTTAAAACGAACGAACGAGCGAACGCTCGCTAAAAAGACTAAACCAAAAAAACCAAACCGATCTATAAAAAAAATAAACCGGGGTTTCTAAAAAAACTGCACTGTTTTCCGGCGAAAACCGGCGCGATGGCTATCTCGGGTCCGGCGGGATCCCGCGGGGTCGGGCGGCTCCGGCGGGGTTCGGGAGGCGGCGTGGGGCGGCGGGGCG
>NC_057808.1:482131499-482376439 GCF_018294505.1 Triticum aestivum
CGGGGCGGGGTACTTATAGGTTCGGGGGGGCTTCCGACTTGGAGAAGGGGCGACCCCGGGCGGCGGCGGCGGCGGCGGCGTCTTCCCGGACTCCGGCGGGAGTCCGGCTCGCCCACGGTTCGGGCGACGCGGCGCGGCAGGTGGGCCGGCTGGGCCTTCGGCCCAGTTCGGTCCGCGGGCGAATCTTTTTTTTAAATTATGCCGAACTAAAATAAATCCTAGAAAAATAAATAAAAATCTAAAAATACCAAAACAAAATTTCACCGTCTAATTAAAATAATTAGAACGCGATGAACATTTTCTTGGCCCTAAAATGCAATTTTGAAAACGTGCAAATTTTTCTAATGCAAATAAAATGCAATAAAATCCAAATAAAATCGAATATTTGATTTTAATATTTTTCCTCTAATATTTCAATTATTTTGGAGAAGTCATATTTTCTCCTCTCATATACTTTTATATGAAATATTTTTCGGAGTGAAAAATAATTAAAACCAAAATCCTTGTTTCATAATTTGATGAAAATCAAATATGAAAACCGGGAAATCCCCAACTCTCTCCGAGGGTCTTTGAGGTGCTTAGGATTTCGAGGATTAGCCAAAATGCAATAAAATATGCTATGCAATGATGATCTAATGTATAACATTCCAAATTGAAAATTTGGGATGTTACACTTTTGGAGATGAGCATGACTCGAGATCAGAAACATTGACCTTTGAAGTGGTGAAAATCAAAAGCCCGTATCATGCCCTGTTTGGATGGCTAGCCTATGCTAAGTTTATGGCACGGCCTTGTTATGTCTATCTGCAGCTCAAGATGCCGGGTCACAAGGGAACTATAACAGTGCATGGGAGCCGCAAGATCGCTCTGGAATGTGAAGAAGGTGATGCGGCTTATGCTGAGTCGGTTTGTGCAACAGAAGAGTTGAAGTTTTACGAAGACAATGTTGATCCGGCAGATATGACTTCATTAAAGAAACCAACTACAGAGCATGATCCGGCCCTGAAGTTTAAATAGGCTGATGAGACTAAGCTTGTTGACTTCGTGCTCGGCGATTCGTCCAAGCAGTTTAGCATCAGCGCTAACTTGGATCCGAAATAGGAAAGCGCGCTCATCGATTTCATCCCTGAGAATCAGGACATCTTTGCGTGGAAGCCTTCTGACATGCCAGGTGTACCAAGAGAACTCGCTGAGCACACTCTTAATGTTGATCCAAAGTATAAACCGGTCAAGCAATTTCTCCGCCGGTTCAATGAAGAAAGACGCAAGGCTATTGGAGAAGAAGTAGCCAGGCTCTTGGCGGCTGGATTTATCGTTGAAGTATTCCATCCTGAGTGGTTGGCTAATCCGGTGCTGGTCCTTAAGAAGAACGACACTTGGCGTATGTGTGTGGACTACACAGATCTCAACAAAGCTTGTCTAGCAGATCCTTTTGCCCTCCCCTGTATTGATCAAATTATTGATGCTACGGCGGGTTGCGAGCGTTTAAGCTTTTTGGATGCATATTCTGGTTATCATCCGATCAAAATGGCAGTTAAGGACCAGGAGAAGACAGCCTTCATAACTCCCTTTGGAGCCATCTGCTATGTGTCCATGCCCTTTGGGCTCAAGAGTGCCCAGGCGACTTATCAACGGTGTGTGCAGAATTGTCTTCATAAACAGATCGGCCGCAATGTTCACGCCTATGTGGATGATATTGTGGTGAAATCAAGGAAGAAGGAGACATTGATTGATGACTTGAAGGAAACCTTCGATAACATGCGGGTTTACAAAATGATGCTTAATCCGGCCAAGTGTGTCTTTGGTGTACCTGCAGGCAAGCTCTTGGGCATTTTGGTGTCTAACAGGGGCATTGAAGCTAATCCGGAAAAGATCCAGGCCATCACCTCCTTGGCCAAGCCGAAGTGTATCAATGATGTTCAACGCCTGGCAGGCCGGATTGCCGCGTTGAGCCGGTTTATCAGTCGCCTTGGCGAGAAGGCCATCCCTTTATATCAGATGCTGAAGAAAACGGATAACTTCGTCTGGAGTGACGCCGCTAATGAAGCGTTTGAGGACTTAAAGCGGCAGCTAGCTAATCCGCCGGTTCATGCTGCTCCGGTCGATAAAGAGCCATTGTTGCTATATGTAGCAGCTAGCGCTCGGGCTGTTAGTGTGGCTATTGTGGTGGAGCGCAAAGAGGCAGGAAAGGAATATCCAGTTCAGCGGCCGGTTTATTATATCAGTGAGGTACTTATCGAGTCCAAGCAGAGGTACCCACATTGGCAAAAATTGGTGTATGGGGTTTTTATGGCAAGCCGGAAGCTTAAGCAGTATTTCCAAGGTCATCCCATCACGGTGGTCAGCTCTGCTCCTTTGGGGGATATAATCTAGAACAGGGAAGCAACTGGCCAGATTGCTAAGTGGGCTATCGAGCTCGGGCCTCACGGGTTGAAATACATACCCCGAACGGCGATTAAATCTCAGGCACTTGTGGATTTCATCAATGATTGGACAGAACTAGAAGCGCCAGAAGAGAAGCCGGATCATACTTATTGGACTATTCATTTTGATGGGTCCAGGCAATTGGAGGGCTCGGGGGCTGGAGTCGTATTAACTTCCCCATGAGGTGATAAGTTTTGTTATGTTCTCCGTTTAATGTTCCCTTGCACTAATAATGCAGTTGAATATGAGGCTTTACTCCATGGTCTTCGGATGGCTAAGGAGATGAACCTAAGCCGAGTTAAGTGCTTCAGTGACTCCGATCTGGTGGCTAAAAAAGTGTCCGGCACTTGGGATTCCAAGGACCCACTCATGGCAGCATATCGTCGTGAGGTGGATATTGTTGCAGGTCACTTTAAAGGTTATCAGGTGGATCATGTGGACCGGCGGAAGAATGAAGCGGCGGACGCTTTAAGCCGCCTGGGTTCCCAACGTAAACCGGTTCCACCTAATGTCTTCCTGGATGTTCTGCATAATCCGTTCGTCAAGCTCCCTGGTGAAGAGGATTTGGTTGTTCCTGATCCGAAAGCTCAGTTGGTGGCGGCTCTTCATGTTATCCCGGATTGGACGGTTCCATATCTGGCATATATGAACCGGGGCGAGTTACCAGAGGATGAAACTTTAGCCAGGCAGATAATCCGGCGGTCCAAGTCCATGACTATTATCAATGGAGAGTTACATCATTGCAGTGTGACAGGGGCGTTTCAACGTTGTGTGTCTCCTAAGGAAGGCCATGAAATTTTGCGAGAGATCCACGAAGGAGATTGTGGTCACCACGCCGGTTCAAAATCTTTGGTGGCCAAGGCGTTTCGTCACGGTTTCTATTGGTTGACAGCTCATGCTGATGCCGAGGACTTGGTCAAAAGATGTGATGGCTGTCAGAAATTCTCAAGGCGCGCTCATGTACCAGCTCAAGAATTGAGGATGATTCCAATCACCTGGCCGTTTGCAACTTGGGGGCTGGATATGGTTGGGCCTTTCAAGAGGTCCAAGGACAAGAAGACCCACCTTTTGGTGGCGATTGATAAGTTCACGAAGTGGGTGGAGGCAGAGCCAGTTAGTAAGTGTGATGCAGCCATGGCAGTTCAATTCATCAAAAAGGTGATCTTCCGGTTTGGCTTTCCACACAGCATCATAACAGACAATGGTACCAATCTGTCAAAGGGTGCCATGAAGGAGTTCTGTCAACGTGAGCACATCCGGCTTGACGTGTCATCAGTGGCTCACCCCCAGTCCAATGGTCAAGCCGAGAGGGCCAATCAAGAGATCCTGAGGGGCATCAAACCCCGGCTTATGGTTCCTTTGCAATGGACGCCGGATTGTTGGGTTGAGGAGCTACCTTCATTGTTATGGAGCATCAATACCACACCCAACAGATCGACAGGATACACACCGTTCTTCATGGTTTATGGAGCGGAAGCGGTTCTTCCTAGTGACATCCGTCATGACTCACCTCGTGTAGCGGCATACGTTGAAGCTGACAACGAGAAGGCACGGCAGGAAGCTCTTGACCTATTAGATGAGGAGCGTGACATGGCAGCAGCCCGTTCGGCGATTTATCAGCAAGATCTGCGTCGTATCATAGCCGCCGGGTTAGAACCAGAACCTTTCAAGAAGGAGATTTGGTGCTTCGACTCATCCAGGATCAGACGGATATGCACAAGCTATCCCCCCTGGGAAGGACCCTTTGTGGTCAGCAAGAATCTACACAACGGGTCGTACTACCTAATCGATGTTCGACAGCGCAAGGACTCACGTAAATCGGAGGAGGAGACCAACCGGCCGTGGAATATTGCTCATCTTCGGCCTTACTATACTTGAGCTATAGGCTCTGCTTATGTACATATTATGACAATGTATATATTATGATCAATATAATAAACCGGAACCTCAGCTAAAGCGGGGTATCTGTTGTTTTCTTACATCATGTGTGGTTACATGGAGCTTCTGCTTATAAAGCGGCGTCCAGTTTACCCCTTGATTTAGCTTCTCAAAGCTTTATATTACATCACTTGGGGGCTTGGTCGTATCCGAACCATAGCTACACCTCTTGATCGGCGCAATGCCACAGCATCACTTGGGGGCTTGGTCGTATCCGAACCACAGTCACACCTCTTGATCGGCTCAAAGCCAAATCAATCTGGGGCCAAAGAGAGTTGTAAAACAACAGCTCAAACATAGGCGCCCACTGAGCACAGCTCACAATGTTACTTGGGGATTCTTTGCTGTCGAAATGAACTAAGAATCTACGCTTGTAACAGGCTATCAAGCCATGGCTTGGAAGCCTAGTGTATACACCTAAAACCCCGGGTTAACCTGCCTATTTAAGTAATTCACTCCGCCCAGGTAAACCTGGTATGACCCTTCGAACTTTGACAAGTTACTCTAAAATGAAGACCCTGAACTTGTCAAGTTAAAACGATGATTGGTTAAGGATTGAGGACCATCTTAAAAGGCTTTGCAAAAATGGTTTAACTCAGTGGCCTGGCAGCCCATGAAAAGCCTCGAATTTGGGGCCTGGCAGCCCGTAAAAAGCTTCGACTACAATGGTTTTTATTTGCCTTTGTTAAGTTTTCTTTGTTTTCACAAGATTTGTGATGTTTTTTAAACCGGTGTTTATCAACCCGGTCAGGCTGTCAACTACAAGTTGTCAGTACATGATCAAATCATAATCCGGAGACTATCAGCCCGGTCTGGTTTTGACTCAAAGTCACCAGTATGGATTAAACCGGTGTTTATCATAACTCGGAACGGTTATTATTGTAAACCGGCATCATTTAACAGGAGTTACTTATCCTCCAGAGTAGGGTTAGGACCCTCACTACAACGTTGGTCAGCCAACATTATGCCTAAAGGTCACAGGTATTATATATTTCCATATTTGGTTATCTTTTACAACTTGGTTATAAACCTTGGTCATATATATATATATATATATATACATATATATTTGGGTATCATGACCCGCCCGGGGGTAAACCGCCACGGCGCTTTAAGCTTCTTATCTGCAGGAACGGCTTGAATAAATGGCCATGGATTATGAATATCATATCTTAAGCATGTCGGATTAAGCAAGCATCAGTCACAGATAAAAATGCACGAAGGCATACCAGACCAAGTATTTTTTACTAGCCTATTACAAGGTGTTTCAGTGCCCAAAAGGATAATTGTTTTCTCAAATACATGTTGCAGCATGTAGAAGACTAAAGCGGCCTCCGGTTCATGATTGGTCACCAGCTTGGCCTGACGGCTGCGGATCATCTCGCGCCGGTTCAACTCCCTCCTCTCTACCCAGTGGCTGGAAGTCAACAGTTGCCCAGTCGATCCCAGTTAGGCCTTGGAATACAGCTTCATCGCTTATAAGCGTGGACGGTTCAATGTCAGGGGCATAAGTGTGCTTACGGATTGGTGGGATAAGATTTTGCGCTTCTGAAATTGGTGCAGCAACCCGTCTGTTCTTATCATCATAACTCGCCTGATAGTATGAGAGATCCGCTTCTTCAACCAGTTGACAAGCCAATGGGCGTACTTCCCGGTTTATGATTCGGAGATCATCATTGCCAAATTCTGTGCCGTCTTCCTTCAAACTGGGATAGCCTTGGGCCGCTTCCACTAGATCAAAGTCAGGTACCCATGCTTTTGCCCGGGTTAGTGCGGCCAAAGCGCCCGTTCTTGCGGCAGACTTTTTTAGCTCGTCTACCCGGGCAGGAAGCATAGATAACCTTTCTAAGGTATCCTTGATCAAAGTAGGAGGAGGATTATTGTGTGAAGCAGTATAGATGATCCCCTACGCACCGGTATACAGCTGCTCTATCAGAGTATAGGCTGCTTTCAATTTCTTCTATACATCAGAGCCCAGATGGCTGATACGAGTTCCTGCGCCATGGTACACATCAGTAAACCGACAACACATGGAAAGATATGTTGAAAGTGTTAAGGAAAAGATGTTTACCGAACACAGCAGCAGTCATGGCATGAATCTGCCGCTTTACACCGGTTAGTTCGTCAACCACCGATTTAAGAGCTGCTTCTGCGTTCTCAGCCCTTTTTATTAAAGCGGATTTTTCAGTCTCCCAATCCACCCGCTCCTTGTTGAAGCCTTCTTTCAGTTTCTCCATAGCGCCTAGAGCGCTGGTCAATTCTTCCTTGGCTTTGGAGGTTTCGGCTTGCTGGGACTTGAGGTTCTCTTGCAGATCAGCGGTTTGGCTTTCCTTCTTGCTCAGTTTAGCCTATAAAGAGACAGATATATAATGAGTTGACAGTACATACTTGAAGTATCAAGCACATAACAAGTTATGCCCTTGGTACTTGGGGGCTAATGCATATTTGCTCTTTATCAGAAATTTCTACAAGTCCCAAGCACAATACAAGTATTGAACTTGGCACTTGGGGGCTAATGTGTGTTTGCTCATAATTGCTGATATGAGAAATCTTCTACAAAGTCCCGGTTCATCTTTATAAAGTTAAACCGGTCCTCAGAGGCTACATCAGTGAAGTTAAGATGCATTGTTGCGAACATGAAATTGTTACTACAGTCCCGGTTTAGATTGGTATCCTAAACCGTCACTTGGGGTCTACTGGAAGTTGATACGCTGCAATTGCATATAAGAGAGGAACACTTATGGAGTTACCTCATATCGCTCCTTCATCAAATTTACCAAACCGGCTTCATAGTCACGGCTGGTGTAGAGACGGTTTAAGAAGCCGGAATGAAGGTCTTGAGCATTCAGATGGGCATAATTTGACATATCGGTGTTCCATTTGCCTTTGCCAATTGCAGAGAGCTCATCTTTGGCAGTATGCTTTGACAAAGCAACAGGATTGCCAGGAGCGGTATGGCCAGTGCCAGTAATCATAATGTCATCATCTTTGTCATCAGCAGTCGTTACTGGAGTTGGCGCTTTGTCAGTATTTTTTACCGGACTTGCCGGATTGTCATCAGTTCGGACAGGGCTGGTTGGCTGGTCAGCTTGGCTTGTGGTGTCAACTTCTACCTGCTCAGCAACGAAGTCATGGTCTTGAGGTGGTGGGTCATAAAGTATGGCGTCAGCATCGGTCGCTTCAGGATCTAGAGTCTTCTCCGGTTCAACATCCGCGTTATCATCAGTCGGTTTATTCAACCGAGCCTTCTTGCTGGGTCTGGGCTTGGCACTGAGGAAAATAAACATAAGGATCAGTACAGTATATATAAAAATAACAGATCAAGGATAAAAACAAGTATATAGCTCACCCAAGAACTGTTTTGAGGGGTGGAAGTTTTGTGGCTGATGACTCGCCAGAAGATGAGTGAGAAGTGCCCTGATAATTTGAATCAGACGGGTTAAGAGGCTGGCGGAAACAACCTGCTTTGGGGCATGAAGTGTCAAGGGGATAAGAGACCTCTGATCGGCGTTTCTGAACCGGGCTGTTCGATAAACCGGCGGAGGTAACTACCTGGCCGATGTTCCGGGTTGTGCGGCGAGCCTCGTGTTGCTGTGTCTTCAAAAGAAAGTTTGGGTCCAAGTAAGCAAGGGTGAGAAAATTTTACTTTTCGGTTTGCTCGACGGATTTTTGATGTTGGCAGAGGATCTGAATCGGAGGAAAGAATGGTTACCTCTACATCATCAGCATGACTGCCTTCAGCGTCGTCCTGATAATAATCATTGTCAATGAGGTGTACGAAAAATGAACCAAGAGAGTCAAGTTCTACCTCTGATTCCGGGTTACCCACATCGTCATCAGCTGGTAGCTCGGAGGATGCAGTGGTCCTTTTCTTGCCAGGTTTCTTAACAACCTTGGTCTTTGGGCGAAGTGGCTTGGCCAGTTTGTCTTGCGGCTTTGCCGGGTTTTCTTGTGGTTTCTTGTTCCAGAATGGATCATTACCCTGTCAAAAAATAATCACATTTTCAGAGAATGTTTGGACAGAAGCAACTTAAGATAAAAAGATTATATGATTCTTACAGCTGGCGGTTTGTTCAAAGTGCAGAAAGGGAGTAGTCCGGTTTGAGCACAGACAGCCTCCGGTTCTTCAGCATTTTCTTTACAGCTTCAGTAACTTCCGCATCTGTAAGCTGAATGTCAATATGTTGTTGAGCATCCTTCAAACTCCCCGTGTATTCGCACATCAAACCGGAGCGCCGGCTTAAGGGCAGAATACTCCAGCTTATCCAGCAACAAGAAAGATCAACTCCTGTCAAACCGTTCGCCATGAAGGCTCCAAGTTTTGATAGTTGAGGAGCATAGTTGGCCCTCTCTTTTGCAGTCACCCTCTGAGGAAAAGGATCAGTGTTGCTAAGACGTTTAGGGTGGTAACCCGGCAGGGGGTTTTCATCAGCTGGAGATGTATCCTTGCAATAAAACCAGGTCTGGTTCCACTCTTTGGGGTGACTGTGGATCTTGGGATGAGGAAAAGTGACTTCTTTTCTTTTCTGAACCGCCATTCCACCCAATTCCGTATTGGGTCCATCTGTGAATTCCGTGTGACGGTTCAAGTGAAAGAAGTCCCTAAACAATTCGACGGTAGGTTCCTCCTGTAGATAGGCCTCACAGAAGACTTGAAAGTGGCAGATGATGGTCATAGAATTGGGACCGATGTCTTGAGGGTGCAGGTGAAAATTGGCTAGTACATCTCGGAATTTTTTTGAACCGGGAGGGCTAAAACCTCGACCCAGATGATCAACAAACACGACTACCTCTCCGTCCTTGGGTATAGGAGGATTTTCTGGGCCAGGAACCCTCCAGTGGATGACATCTTTCTTGGCTAAAGCACCCATTTTTACAAGATTGTTTAACTGTTCTTCGGTTACTCGAGAAGGAGCCCAATTACATTCATAGACTTGCTTGGCCATGGCAATGAAAGATCTGCAACATGATTATTGCCGGTTTAAGATTTACAGTGGACAACTATACGGCGGTATAAGGATGTAAGCATATTGTTAAACCGGAGTTGGTTATTCGTAAACCGGAGTCTTACAGTGGAAACAGTACAATGGTGAATGCATTGGCGGTTTAACAGGGGACTAATGATATCTAGTGGGTCATTATCTTTTCTATGAAGTTAAACCGCCTAATCTGGTATTGAAGATACAAGTCCAAAGATGTGTAAGTGAAGGAAAAACACGTTTCACAAGTTGGCATTATAATTTTGGATCTACTGCATGTCAGAAAATGAAAATATATTCAGACCTAGATATTGGTGCCTAAGCAGTTGATGAAGGTTCAGATAGGATTTTCTACTTAAATGAGATACATGGATGGAAAAGAAGGGCTACGGCTATCGCTGTACAGGATAAACATCAAGGTTTGAATCAAAGAGCTATTGCACAACGACGAACACCGATGAACACTGAAACCCTAATGACAGATCTATGGCGGAAGGAAAGAAGGCTTACCGATGCTGATGGAAGAGCGGAGAGACGCCGCGATTCTCTGGTGCGTTCAGGGTGATGCAGTGGCCGGAGTTGAGGCAGAAGCGAAGATCGACGGTGGCGGGGGAGCTCCAAAGGTCGGGCAGCGCAAGGCAGAGGATGAGGTGAAGAGATACGGGGGGGAAATGGAAAGACCCCCTGGCCCTATTTATAAAGGCAAAAAGATAAGCGTCAGGTGCGAAAATCGAGGAGCCCGAAATTTGGATATGAGGCGGAGCTGTCGCCTCGATTGTCAGAGGCTCATTAATGAGGATGGGGTATATACAGTTTTAAATAACAGATGATGTCATGGCGGTTTACCATGGTCCTGGAAAGTGACGTCACGGCGGTTTACAAATTATGTGAAGATATTGAAGAAGAAATTTTCTTAAGTATTCAGGACTGACATGAACCAGTTCAAATCAGTCTGGGGCCTAATGTTGGGGATATTACCGCTGGGTGTAAACCGGCCAGGAGAGGCCGGGTTAACCCCATAAGTAGTTCGTTATATCTGAAGCCCATGAAGACAGATGGTGACGTTTTATGAAGGTCCAGGGCCCAAAGCCGGTTTAAGGCCTGTAGACATAAATCGGTGTTTATATGTAGACTTGTGTTGTAAGGTAGAAAGAGCAGAGACCGAGCCAGACACGTTTATGAGCCGGCCTCGGGATTCTGTAAACCGACGGGCGTCAACCCATGTATATAAGGGGACGACCCGGCGGCGGTTCAAGGACAACAGACAACAACTCGAGACTCAGGCAAAGCATATTCGCTCCCTGGTCATCGAAACCCCAGCAATTCCATCACAACTAGACATAGGCTTTTACCTTCATCGTAAGGGGCTGAACTAGTATAAAACTCTCTTGCGTCCCTTGTCCGCTTTAACCCCTTTAAGTTAACCCGTAGCGATGGGTCCACGACTAAGTCCTTTTTCTAGGACATCTGCCATGACAAAACCACGACAACTACCTTATGTCCCTACATTTTGTTTTCTGTTTTTATTAGTTAAATAAAATAAAATGCCATGTTTTGTCTATTTTCTGAATTCCCCGTGCAATAAAAAAGATGGAGGCCAGATTGCTAATCGAGCTCCTGACGAGCTGGGTTGTCGCCCTGCGGTGTGGTCCGGACTCGTTTAATAGTGTCTGGGGCTTGGCCGCCAACGTAGTATTTGGTTTGATAAGGCTGCCATGTACTTCCGCTGCCAAGGCCGCGGTGTGCTCCTCAGTATGGAGGGAGTGTTCCATGTTTCCATTGACTGTTATAACGCCACGTGGTCCGGGCATTTTAAGTTTGAGATAAGCATAGTGCGGGACCACATTGAAGCGAGCAAACCCGGTTCGTCTGAGCAGTGTGTGATAGCCACTGCGGAAGGGGACGATGTCGAAGATCAAGTCTTCGCTTTGGAAGTTGTCCGACAAACCGAAGAGGACCTCCAGTGTGATTGAGCCCGTGCAGCGGGCCTCCACACCAGGTATTACTCCTTTAAAGGTAGTTTTTGTGGGCTTGATCCTTGACGGATCAATACCCATCTTGCGGATTGTATCCTAATAGAGCAGGTTAAGGCTGCTGCTGGTCCATGAGGACTCGCGTGAGGTGGAATCCATCGATGATTGGGTCGAGGACTAGTGCGGCCGAACCTCTGTGACGAATACTGGTCGGATGGTCTCTACGATCAAAAGTGATCGGACAGGCTGACCATGGGTTGAATTTAGGGGCGACTGGCTCTATCACGTAGACGTCCCTTCGTGCACGTTTGCACTCCCGCTTGGGAATGTGGGTGACATATATCATATTCACCGTTTTGACTTCGGGGGGAAATTTCTTCTGACCCCCTGTTTTTCATGGACGAGGCTCCTCATCGTCGTCGTCGCTGGGTGACCCTTTCTCTTTGTGTCCGGTATTTAACTTATGGCCTGTTTAAAGACCCAACAACTTCGGTTGGTATGATTGGCAGGCTTGTCGGGGGTGTCGTGAATCTGGCAGGGTCGATCGAGTATTCGGTCCAAGCTGGATGAGCCCTCTCTGTTTCTTTTGAATGGCTTCTTCCGCTGACCGGACTTAGAGCCGCTGAATCTGGCGTTGACCGCCTTGTCTTCGGTATTGTCATTATTGCTGCGGCGCTTGTGTTTGTTGCATCGGGGCCTGCCATTGCTATTCCTGGCTTCAGAAGTGCCAGGTTTGCTTGCACTGTTGCTACTACGGGCTAGCCAGCTATCTTAGCCCACGCAAAAGTGGGTCATGAGTGATGTAAGGGCTGCCATGGACTTCGGCTTCTCTTGGCCGAGGTGTCGAGCGAGCCATTCGTCACGAATGCTATGTTTAAAGGCCGCTAGGGCTTCGGCATCCGGACAATCGACAATCTGGTTCTTTTTAATTAAGAACCTAGTCCAGAACTTCCTGGCCGATTCTCCGAGCTGTTGTACTATATGACTTAAGTCATCGGCGTCCGGAGGTCGGACGTATGTACCTTGGAAGTTATCACGAAAGGCGTCTTCCAAGTCCTCCCAGCTACCAATGGAGTTTTCTGGCATGCTATTTAGCCAGTGCTGTTGGGGATATAACTACTGAGTATAAACCGCCCAGGAGGGGCCGGGTTATACCCATAATGAGTTATTCATATTGAAGCCCATGAAGACAAGGAGTATGGCGCTTTACGGAGGAGATCTAACACAAAGGCCCAAGGCCCAAAGGCGGATTAGGGACCGTAAACAAAAACCGCCATAGGATGTAACTTGTGTTGTAAGATAGGAAAGGGTAGAAACCGAGCCGGACACGTTTATGAGCCGGCTGGGATTCTGTAAACCGCTGGGCGTCAACCTGTGTATATAAAGGGACGACCCGGCGGCGGTTCAAGAACAAGAAACAACAGATCGAGAGCCAGGCAAAGCGTATTTGCTCCTTGGTCATCGAAACCCTAGCAATTCCACCACAACTGGATTAGGCTTTTACCTTCACCGTAAGGGGCCGAACCAGTATAAATTCCTTGCGTCCTTTGTCCCGCTTTAACCCCTTTAAGATAACTATGTTGCGATGGCTCCACGACTAAGTCCTTACGCTAGGACATCTGCCGTGACAAAACCACGACAGTTGGCGCCCACCGTGGGGCTGTCACACGATGGTTTCAAGTTCTTAGAGGGCAGCTTTGAAGGGCTCAAGGGATACGCCATAGGCCAGATGACCAAGAGTCATCGCGGCAAGCTCTACATCGACGATGTAGGCTGGGGCCCCGAGGCCGGCTCAATTGAGTACGGGTACCGGGTCCCCTTCGGCGGTATTCACATCTTCATTAGCAAGATTGGCGAACCAGGCCCTGAGCCGGACATCTGCACCGACATTGTCGAAACGGCTCAGCGTATGAGACCCGCCCGGGTTCAGCCTGCCATAAAGCATGCCTTTGTGGGAGTCGCATGGACCGGAATCTGAGGATAGATCGGTATCTGGTGGAGAAACCATCGTTTACTCTGATGGGAGTCATCTACCGGAGAGACCGAGTCAATGTACCAACTGCAAGATGGCCGGTTTGGGGGCTGTTCCGATGGCGACAGTATTCCAGACCCCTTCGATCCGCCGAGCCGAGTTGCGATCTTCATGGCCGGTACACAGTCAGAGCAGCACTCTTCGACCGCAGCGGCGATGATCTCCGGTTCAGCGACAGCGACAACAGCTGGGGCAGGAGGCCCTGCGCAACCGCCGGTTCAGGTGTCGTCCAATTTATTCGACACTTTGGCAACACTGCTGGCGGCTGAAGTTAACCCGGCGGATCAGGATCAGCATAACGCAGAAGTTGTGAAGGTGAAGGATCAGATAGCTCAAGCCAAGGCAGACCTGGCAGCTGAGAACACCAGGATGGCTGCAGAGCGGACCGAGTTGGACGCACAGGCTTATCGGCTTATGTTGGATCAGAACACGTCAAATGATGTAATGAGGAGAAGGTACCGGTCTCACCTGCCTCCGGTTTATGAGGCAAGGAATCTCTTTAACACGCCAGGAGCAGGAACCAGCAACCAGCCAGTGGTAAACCGGGTAGAAGCACCTAGAACGGGGGCGCCGGTTCAGCCGCGCACAGTGGATCCGCCTCGTCAGAATGTCCCGTCACATCACGTGTCAACGCCACCAGGTCATTACTCCAACCCCTTGGATAACATAGTCGTCGCTGCTTCACGATTGGCGGCCCTCCCAGTCGAAGGTGAGTCCCCCGTAGCGGTTGAGACGCGACGGGCTAGGGAGCTCCTTCAGACAGCTTTGACTCAGCAGCAGGCTTCTTCGTACAGCCGCGAGAGGATTCATTCCACCCCCCGCCCGAGCCGAAGTTACAGCAGGCATATTGATGAACCGGCTGTGTCAAGCAGTGCACGGAACCGTAACCCGCCTCGAGGACATAACCCGGCGGGCGGTGGTGTTAATGCTCAGGACGTGGTGGATCACGGTAGAGCACGTCGAGAAGCAGAGTTAGCGGCGCAGTATGCGGCCTGTCAGATTACTCCGGATCGTCCAATGACTTCAGTGGAACCAGGTGTCGCTTTCAGTTCTTTGGGGTACCGTGTCTCACCCCGGCTCTACGTAATGTGCGGCTACCTAAGGATTTCAAAGGTCCTCGTAAAGTACCCAATTACACCGCCGACTTACCTCCCGAGTCATGGATTGAGAGCTATGAGATGGTGATGGAAATGCTAGACGTTAGCGATGCCGCATGTGCTAAATACTTCACCATGATGTTGGAAGGAACAGCTCGCACTTGGCTGAAAAGTTTGCCAGCTAACTCCATTGGATCGTGGGCTGAGTTAAAGGCCCGGTTTATCCAGAATTTCAAGGACACGTGCAAGAAGCCCATGTCAATTATGGACTTAGCCGCCTGTGTCCAAGAAGAAGGTGAATCAACAACCCATTGGGTGCGCCGGGTCTCGGCAATCCTACATTCATCGGATCGCATCAACGCCGATACAGCAGTCTTGACGTTGGAAGGAAATTGCCGGTTCACGCCTCTGAAGCTGAAGCTAGGACGACTCAAGCATCACTTCAATGACATGGGAACGCTTATGGCAGCTCTGGTTAAGTATGCCGACTCTGATAGTACCAAGGACCCCGAGTCTGATGATGAAAAGCCGGGAAAGGGAAAGAAGAGCGGCAGCACCAAAGGGCAACACCATAACCCGGCGGGCCATGGAAACAATGGTAAGCGTAAAGCGGATAACAGTTTAGATTTTGTGGCTAACACCAACACACAGAATAATGGTCAACGTCGTAAGGGTAAACCGCCCCCGTGGAGTGGAGGATCAGGTGTCAATCTTGAGCGCCTGTTAAACCAGCCTTGCCCAAGGCACGTGACGCGAGAAAGGCCAGCTACGCACCTATGGAAGGATTGATTTATTATGCGGGAGTTCAAAAACTCGGATATTTTCCAATATGATCATGGACCGTCCGGCGGTTCAGGACCTGGTTCTCATGGGCCAGGTTATGGTGGAGGAAGTTCTGGCTCAGGATTTCAAGGTAATCAAGGCGAACATGGCAATCAAGGCAGTCAGGACAACCAGGCGGTTATAATCATCAGGGGAGTCAGCAGCAGCAACAGTCGGGTTACCAGAGCAACCCGAAACAGTTGAATAGTGGGAAATATCATGTCTTCTCCACTAGCATGTGCAAGCATGATCAGAACCTTCATAAAAGGGCAGTGAACTCCGTTGAGTCGGCAGTGCCTCATTACTTGCGCTAGTCTGAACAGCCCATTGTGTGGAGTCGAGAGGATCATCCGCCCCGGGTTGATAATCCGGGCCATCTGGCATTGGTGGTAGCGCCTCAGGTTGGAGGGTATAAGTTCACTAAGGTGCTCATGGATGGGGGGAGCAGTATCAATATCCTTTATTATGAAACCTTCCGTTGCATGGGGTTGACAGATAAAAATCTTAAACCGTCGAACACTGTTTTCCATGGTGTGGTGCCTGGTAAATCGGCGTATCCAGTTGGTAAGATAGCTCTGGAGGTTGCTTTTGGAGATGATCATGATTCAAGATCAGAGACATTGACCTTTGAAGTAGTGAAAATCAAGAGCCCTTATCATGCCCTGTTTGGACGGCCATCTTATGCTAAGTTCATGGCAAGGCCCTGTTATGTTTATCTGCAGCTCAAGATGCCAGGTCATAAGGGGACCATCACGGTACATGGGAGACGTAAGATAGCTTTGGAATGTGAAGAAGGTGATGCGGCCTATGCTGAGTCGGTTTGTGCAACAGAGGAGTTGAAGTTCTACAAGGACAATGTTGATCCGGCGGATATGACTTCTTAGAAAAAGGCAACTACAGAGCATGATCCGGCCTTCAAGTTTAAATCGGCTAATGAGACTAAGCTGGTTGATTTTGTTCCTGGTGATTCATCCAAGCAGTTTAGCATCAGCGCTAACCTAGATCCAAAATAGGAAAGCACGATCATCGAGTTAATCCATGAGAACCGGGACATCTTTGCATGGAAACCTTCTAACATGCCTGGTGTACCGAGGGAACTCGCTGAGCACACTCTTAATATCGATCCCAAGTTTAAACCGGCCAAGCGGTTTCTCCGCCGTTTCAATGAAGAAAGGCGCAAGGCCACCTGGTGATGGTAGCCCGGCTCTTGGCAGCAGGGTTTATTGTGGAGGTTTTTCACCCTGAGTGGTTAGCTAACCCGGTGCTGGTACTTAAGAAGAATGGCACTTGGCGTATGTGTGTGGACTACACAGATTTGAACAAGGCTTGTCCAGCTGATCCCTTTGCTCTCCCTCGTATTGATCAAATCATTGATGCTACAGCGGGTTGTGAGCGTCTGAGCTTTCTGGATGCTTATTCTGGTTATCATCAGATCAAAATGGCAGTTAAGGACTAGGAGAAGACAGCTTTTATAACTCCCTTTGGAGCCTTCTACTATTTATCTATGCCTTTTGGGCTCAAGAGTGCCCAGGCAACTTATCAGCGCTGTGTGCAGAATTGTCTTCATAATCAGATTGGGCGCAATGTTCATGCTTATGTGGATGATATTGTGGTGAAGTCCAGAAAAGAGGAGACGTTAATAGATGATTTGAAGGAAACTTTTGATAATCTTTGGGTCTATAAGATGATGCTTAATCCGGCCAAGTGTGTCTTTGGTGTACCGGTAGGCAAGCTTTTGGGTTTTCTAGTGTCTAACAGGGGCATTGAAGCTAATCCGGAAAAGATCAAGGCTATTACGTCTCTAGCTAAACCGGCGTGTATCAACGATGTTCAGCGTCTGGCGGGTCGTATTGCAGCGTTGAGCTGGTTTATCAGCTGGTTGGGGGAGAAAGCTATCCCTCTATATCAGATGATGAAAAAGACAGACAATTTTGTCTGGAGTGATGCTGCTAATGCGGCGTTTGAGGACTTGAAGAAGCAGTTAGCTGAGCCACCTGTCCTTGCTGCTCCGGTCGATAAAGAGCCGTTGTTATTGTATGTGGCTGCCAATGCCCAGTCTGTCAGTGTGGCCATTGTGGTTGTCGGAGTAAATGGCCATGGGTAGCCTAACCGACTGCCCCTGGTTCTTCTGAAGAAATTATCAGGCCTTCGGGCCTCCAAGCACTCCAAGCATTGGGCCGCCTTCCCTGGGCGGCTACCTCTGAAGCCGACTCCCGGAAGGCGACCCAGCCTCAGCAACCTCTCCCCGGGACGACTACGGGGTCGCCGACTCTAAGAAGCCGGCCAAGAAGAACGCCGACTCCAAGAAGCCGGCCGGGACAACAACCACCAAAGCCACACCCACATAACGGTGACAAGACGGGGTGTGGCCACAGTGCGGCCCACTACCCCCAAGGCCCGAGGCAGGCATGGCCACAGGAGGCCGTACGGGATGACCGTCTCCTGTTCGGCTCGGCACTGTAGCCATGCCAGCCTCAACGTCATCCACGACCGATTCCTGTACGGCCCGCAGGCGCCGGGCCCCTTCCGCCAGAGAGAGACGCGGAGGCGGCCCGGCCTCCCCCAGTCGACCGAGGGTGTAGCCGGCCCCCAGAAGCCGGCTACCCCCTTCCTCGAAGCAGGAGCCCCATTTAGAAGACAAGACGAGGTGAGGCTACAGTGAGAGCCCCCGAGGCGGCCCACTGTAGCCATGCTTACCTCGACAAAGCCCTCGTCATCAGAGGCGAGGCTACAGTAAGCAGCCGCCGACAAGACCCTAGGCGGTGGGGCCGGCCTGTCGACCAAGAAGCCGGCAGCCGGCGAGACCCACCAGCCGGCGGGACCCAACAGCCGGCAGAGAAGCCGGCGAGCGTAGACACTGACGGCTGGGACCAGAGCCCAGCCGGATTACCATTGTACCCCCGGGGGGTAGGCCTATATAAACCCCCCGGAGCACCCATGCAAAGGGTTAGCTTCTGAACATAGCACACGCACCATAGAGATAGAGAGAAGCAAGAGCTAGCCTTGTTCTTCTTCTCCCTTGAACCCAACAGCTCTAGGAGCAATTGTAGCTACCTTTCCTTGATCTAGTGATCATGCGGAGACCCCGCAGAGCAGGACTAGGGGTGTTATCTCCTCGAAGAGCCCCGAACCTTGGTAAGATCCGCCGGCGTGCATGTCTTCGCCTCATCCCGTTTCCAGGCACCGGCGATGTCTTATTGGCACCCACAATGATAAGCCATCCGTTGGCATATGTCGCACCAACCACCCGACATTTGGCGCCCGTCGTGGGGCCAGGGGCACCGTCGTCCGGAGACCTGTTCTGGACGGGAACCCTCTTCCTCCCCCGCGAGCGCAGCCAGCCTGCTGCGCCCGATGGCATTTGCCTTGACGCGCTGCAAGGCGTCGACGACGCCTGCACAGCGAGCTGCCTCGCCGATCTGCTCGGCGAGACTCGCATCTCCGACGAGCCTGCGTCCGACGCAGGCACCGACTACCCCAAGAACCGCCTCGTCAGCCTCCTCGACCAGCTTCACGTCTCCAGCGAGCCTGCTGCAGACATGGAGTCGGTCGGCTCCACCGACCCGATGCTCATCGACTCCGACACAGCATCGCTTCACGCCTACCCCTCCGACGTGGTGGTCTTCGACGACCCCCTCCCTCGAGCTGACAGCGGCAGCAGCGCTGTCACCGAAGTGCTGGTCATCAGCCACGTCGCCAACTCGGGCGAGAATGCCCATGACGCCTTGCAAGAAGCAATGCACGACCTCTCCGTCCCCATCCCGGCCGACGCCGACGCCGAGACCCTGGAGGCACGTCGCCTTGCCCTCATCGCGGAGGGCCAGAAGATAGCCTCCATGAGACGCCTCACCGAGGCCCACCAGCGCGAAGTCGACCGCGCCGCCTTCGGTACGCCGATGCCTAGTGGCCCGAGCCGAGCCGGCTTCGTCCAGAAGCGCGGCGCGGCCGTCGCCAGCATGCTGGGGGCAGATCGCCCCATCTACGCCACCCCGCTTGAGAATCTGCGAGCCGCTCAGGCGGCTGCAGAAGAGCTTAATGGGCTGGGAGCCGATGAGCTCCCCTACATGGCAAGACGGATCCAGCAGCTGATCGACGCGGCTGCAGAACGGCACGAAGACGGCGCCCGTGTTGATAGTCATCCCCCCCGCCGGGAGCATGCCGCGACGTCCCGCTCGCCGACTGCGAGCGGCGCGCGCCAGAAGAAAGACAAGGAGCCGGCTGCCAGCCGCAGCTGGACTCGCATTACCATCGAGCGCGACGCGGAAGGCCACCCTCGAGCGGTTGAACACCAAGGAAATCTGCCTCCTCCCCCGCCTCGAAGAGAAAGACGCCTCACTCCGCCGCCTATCACACACCCGACTCTTGGCGACCGACTCGGCCGCCGAGAAGGAGTCGGCGAGAACGACGCCCGCCACAGGATCGACCGCCTTGCTCGATCCTTGGCGTTAGAAGAAGAAGACGATGTCGGCCCGCCATGCTTTGGCCCCCGCATCCGCGACGAGCCCTTCCCCAAAGGGTTCTCGCTCCCCAGAGACACGCCCAAGTACAACGGCTCGGTGAAGCCGGAAGATTGGCTCATCGACTACTCCATGGCCGTCAGCATAGCCAACGGCAATCGGCGCGTCGCCGTGAAGTATGTCCCCCTCATGCTGCAAGGCACGGCGCGCACATGGCTCAACAGCCTCAAACCCTACAGCATCAACAGTTGGCTGGACTTCACCGAAGTCTTCGTCCGCAACTTCACCAGCACCTACAAGCGGCCTACCAAGCCTCGCCAGCTCTCCCTCTGCGTCCAAGGGCCCAACGAGTCGACCCGCGACTACCTCACGCGATGGGCCGAGCTCTGCAACTCCTGCGAGGGAGTGCACGAGGTCCAGGCCATCGAGTACTTCACCGCCAGGTGCCGAGAGGGCACCCTCCTCAAGCACCGACTCCTCTGCGACGAGCCGGCTACCCTCGATAAGTTGCTGGTCATCGCGGACAAGTACGCCACAGCTGACTCCTCAATGAAAACGGAGCTCCGAGTGGACGCCTCGGGGAAAGTGATTGCTCCGGCTCCTAAGACGCCGGCTGGCGACCCTAATCGGCGCCCCTACCAGAACGACCACAAGCGCAAGGCCCCCATGCCGACTTCCTCCAGTCGGCAGGTGGCCACAGTTGAAGACGAGCAGCCCGAAGAACGGCCCGCTCCGAAGAAGAAGGGTGGAAGGCCGGCTTGGCAGCCGTCTTTCTCCTACGAACAAGCTCTCGACGCCCCTGCAAGTTCCACAGCGGCGCGAAGCCGTCCAACCACACAACCCGGAAATGCCACTGGCTCACCCGCATCACCAAGGGCGAGGGGATGTTGCCGCCTCCGCCTCCCGGCCCGCCGCCTCCAGCCCCCCAGCAGCCGGCGGCTCGGCCGGCAGTCGGCGCCATCCAAGACGAATTTCCCGAAGAGCACGCCGCCTACGTCATCTTCACCAGTCAAGCCGACGACAAGCGCAGCCGACGCCGACAGCATCAAGAAGTGAATGCAGTCGCCACTAACACTCCCGAGTTCATGCACTGGTCAGAAAAACCAATCAGCTGGAGCCAGGCCGACCACCCAGAGGTGATGCCTTCGCTTGGCTCCTATGCAATGGTCTTGGATGTCACCCTCGCGACGGAGAGGCGAGCTGCCAGATTTTCCCGCGTCCTGATAGTCGGCGGAAGCAGTATCAACATACTGTACCGCGATACCATGGAGAAGCTGAACGTCAAAGCGAAGCAGCTCATGCCGAGCCGCGCCGTTTTCCATGGTATCGTCCCTGGCCTGTCTTGCTCCCCAATCGGCAAGATCAAAATGGATGTTCTCTTCAGAGACAAAGATCATTTTCGCCGAGAAGCAATATGGTTCGAGGTAGTGGATTTGGAGAGCCCCTATCATGCACTGCTCGGCCGACCTGCCCTGGCCAAGTTCATGGCTGTGCCCCACTACGCCTACCTGAAGATGAAGATGCCGAGCTCGAAGGGGATCATCACGGTAGCCGGCGACTACAAGAAGTCCATCGAGTGCGCCATGGCCAGTAGCCGGCTGGACGAGTCTCTCGTGGTGGCAGAAGAGAAGAAGATGTTGGAATGGGTTGTGGCCATGGCCGGCAAGCAGCCGGCCTTGTCCCCCAACCCCAAGGATTGTGATGCGCAGGGCTCCTTCTAGCCTGCCAAAGAGACGAAGAAGATACCTCTGGACCCGGAGAACCCGGAGAGGTTCGCTGTCATTGGGGCAAACTTGGACAGTAAATAGGAAGGCGAGCTCGTCGACTTCCTCCGTGAGAATCGAGACATCTTTGCATGGTCCCCAAAGGACATGCCGGGTGTCCCGAAGGATTTCGCCGAGCACAAATTACATGTCCGAGCTGATGCGAAGCCGGTCAAGCAGCCCCTCCGCCGACTGTCAGAAGAGAAGCGAAGAATTGTGGGAGAAGAGATAGCCCGGCTCCTTGCCGCTGGCTTTATCATGGAAGTGTTCTTTCCAGAGTGGCTAGCCAACCCAGTTCTGGTTCTGAAGAAGAATAACAAGTGGCGTATGTGTATAGACTACACCAGTCTGAACAAGGCCTGCCCAAAGGATCCGTTCGCTCTGCCACGGATTGACCAAGTGATAGACTCCACAGCCGGATGCGAGCTGTTAAGTTTTTTGGATGCGTACTCAGGGTACCATCAGATCAAGTTGGACCCAGCTGACCGCCTGAAGACTGCCTTCATCACACCCTTTGGAGCTTTCTGCTACCTGACTATGACATTCGGCTTGAGGAATGCCGGTGCCACTTTTCAGCGTTGCATGCAGAAATGCCTCTTGAAACAACTCGGCAGAAATGCCCACGTCTATGTAGACGACATTGTGGTGAAGACAGAGAAGCGCGGTACCTTGCTGGAAGACCTGAAAGAAACATTCGCCAACTTGCGCCGATTCCAAATCAAGCTCAACCCCGAGAAGTGCGTGTTCGGAGTGCCAGCCGGCCAGCTAGTTGAGAAGGCTCTCCCCCTGTACCGACTCATGAAGAAGTCCACTCACTTCGAGTGGAACGACCAAGCCGACCAAGCCTTCCATGAGTTGAAGAAAATACTGACCACTCCGCCTGTCCTGGCGGCGCCGACTGAGAAGGAGCCCATGCTCCTCTACATCGCCGCGACTAGCCGAGTCGTCAGCACTGTTGTTGTGGTCCAGCGCCCGGAGGAAGGCCGAGCCCAGCTAGTCCAGAGGCCGGTGTACTATCTCAGCGAAGTGCTATCCAGCTCAAAGCAAAACTACCCGCACTACCAGAAGATGTGCTATGGGGTGTACTTCGCTGCCAAGAAACTGAAGCCCTACTTCCAAGAGCACCCCATCACAGTCGTATGCACTGCCCCGCTCGCCGAGATCATAGGCAGCCGGGATGCATCCGGCCGGGTGGCAAAATGGGCCATTGCATTGGCGCCCTACACAATCTTCTACCAACCCCGCACCGCCATCAAGTCGCAAGCATTGGCTGACTTCCTCGTCGACTGGGCCGAGACCCAGTACCTACCGCCGGCTCCCGACTCTACCCATTGGCGGATGCACTTTGACGGGTCCAAGATGCGCACCGGCTTGGGAGCCGGCATCGTCCTCACCTCTCCCAAAGGCGACAAGCTCAAGTACACGCTGCAGATCCACTTCGCCGCCTCCAACAACGTGGCCGAGTACGAGGCGCTCGTACACGGACTCCGGCTAGCCAAAGAGCTTGGCATACGCCGGATCCTGTGCTACGGCGACTCAGACTTGGTGGTCCAGCAATCGTCTGGCGACTGGGACGCCAAGGACGCGAACATGGCGAGTTATCGATTCCTCGTCGAGCAGATCAGCGGATACTTCGAGGGGTGCGAGTTCCTCCACGTGCCAAGGGCCGACAACGACCAAGCAGATGCCCTAGCACGGATCGGCTCCACCCGACAAGCCATACCGACTGGCGTCTCCCTCCAGCGCCTCCTCAAGCCGTCTCCAGAGTCGGATTCCATCTTCGTACCACCTGCGCCAGATACAGCCGGATCCAACTGGAGAAACCCCGCAGGCGGCACGGGGACTTCGACAAATGGCCCGGGGACTGCCGTAGTCGCACCCGGCCCGGGGACTGCAGCAGTCGGCCCGGGGACTACAACGACACAAGAAGCAGTGGCCGACTCACCCAACCCACCCACCCGAGTCATGGTGGCTACATTAACAGAAGAAGAAGTCACAGCTCCCTCATGGGCCCAGCCCATCCTCAAGTTCCTAGTCAGCAGAGAGCTGCCGGCTGATGAGATCTCAGCAAGACTAGTGCAACGACGAGCCGCAACATATACAATAATCAACAGAGAGCTTGTGAAGCGCAGCGTCACTGGAGTCTTCCAGCGTTGTGTCGAGCCAGAAAAAGGAGTGGCAATCCTCAAAGACATCCACCAAGGCGAATGCGGCCACCACGCAGCCTCAAGATCACTTGTGGCCAAGGCTTTCCGCCATGGTTTCTTCTGGCCGACTGCCTTGGAGAATGCTAAAGAAATAGTCAAGAGCTGCAGAGGATGCCAAGTTTTTAGTTCCAAGCAACACCTGCCGGCTTCTGCACTCAAGACCATTCCCCTTGCTTGGCCTTTTGCCGTCTAGGGACTGGACATGGTGGGCCCTTTCAAGACAGCCCGTGGCGGCTTGACGCATCTACTTGTCGCTGTGGACAAGTTCACAAAGTGGATCGAAGCAAAGCCGATCAAAAAGCTGAACGGGCCGATTGCCGTGACATTCATCACCGACATCACTACTCGGTACGGCGTGCCGCACAGCATCATCACCGACAACGGCACGAACTTCGCCAAAGGAGCACTGGCACGTTTCTGCGCGACGCAGGGCATCCGACTGGACTTAGCGTCCGTTGCCCACCCGCAGTCAAACGGCCAGGTCGAGCGAGCAAATGGACTCATCCTCTCCGGCATCAAGCCCCGACTGGTTGTACCACTGGAGCGATCGGCTGGCTGCTGGCTCGAAGAGCTGCCGGCTGTCCTCTGGAGCCTGCGCACTACACCCAACAAGTCAACCGGCTTCACTCCATTTTTCCTCGTGTACGGTGCCGAGGCTGTCATCCCAACAGACATCGAGTTCGACTCGCCTCGGATCACCATGTACACGGAGGAGGAGGCCAAAGAAGCAAGAGAAGACGGCGTGGACCTACTGGAAGAAGGCCGGCTGCTAGCACTCAGCCGGTCCGCCATCTACCAGCAAGGGCTGCGCCGCTACTACAACCGCAAGGTCAAGCCAAGATCCTTCCAAGAGGGCGACCTTGTGCTCCCGCTGATCCAGCGAACAGCCGGCCAGCACAAGCTCTCGGCCCCTTGGGAAGGCCCCTTCGTCGTCAGCAAAGCACTCGGCAACGACTCCTACTATTTGATCGACGCGCAAAAACCAAGAGCACGCAAGAGAGATGACTCCGGCAAGGAGTCGGAGTGACCATGGAACGCAAACCTCCTGAGACGATTTTACAGTTGAAAGCAGTATGTATCATGCTACCCCTTTTTTGTATTAAGTACAAACCAACAGGCCCCCCGAGCAGTACTTGGGGACTGCCCTTGTTTATCTATGAATGACAAGTGTCATATCCATGAATGTATTATTACATTTTGAATTCTTGTCTGGCACCGGGTTCGACTAGTCGGCCCGGGGACTAGCCGCCTTGAGCTATATTGAAAGTTCTACCTGAAGTCAGAAAAGTAGTGTGCCGGCTCCCGAGTCCCCTCTTGTTGAAAGTCGCAGCTCGAAGAACCGACTGTCCGACTAGCAAGAGGCAAGGCAGAAAGGACGCCCACACAAAAAATGGCTAAGGAACAACGAACCTATATAGCAAAGAGACGGCCTCCAAACATGCCTGCCGGCTGCCAGAACAGCCGGCTGGCCGGCTTCCTAAACACTTAGCTTTAGTCCAGCAAAGCTAAAGTACTCCTCCCCCCCAATTGGCCAAGCACTCCTCCAGCTACAGATTGCAGAGCAACTGTTGGACTGGGGAGGCGGCAACCAAGGGAGGGCGGCAAAGGAAACAGCAGAAGGACAAAAAGCAAAAGTACAAGGAAAGGCCAAATGCATAAGTTATATATACACATAAAGCCCCCAACAGGCTGGCAACAGACATAAGTTCGAATACACCCAGTGGGTGGAATTGTGCAGACTTAACCAAACATTGTTCCTAAAGTAACAAGACAGGAAAACAAAAGATGCCAGACTAGGGCGCGGCGCGGAGGCCGAGCTGGTCGGTGGAGACGGCCCCGGCGGCTGAAGAAGTGGCCGCCTAGCGGGTCTCGGCTTGACCACCACCAGCGGCAGGCGACGCACTCGCTCGCGACGTAGTGCTGGAGGTACGGTCAGGCTGAGGCTGGCCGGCTGCCCCACCAGCCGGCTCGGTGTCTTCACCCTCCTCCTCCTCCTCTTCGCCCTCGTCGCTGGAGTCGATCTCCTCCGCCGAGTCCTCACCGTCCGCCGGGTTCAGCCCGAACCAATCCTCCGGCTGGGCGATACCGTTGTCATCTACCTCGGGGGCGAAGACACTGGTGTCGGTGTAATCGGCGATCGCCGAAGCCCGCCGGATGATAGCCGGCCGCACCGGCTCCAGCTCTGTGTCGGCTTGCTGCCGCCAGGTAGCCAGCTGATCCAGGCTCAGGCCGGGATACCAGGCCTTGACGAACTCCAGCGCCCGCCTGGCGCCGGAGCAAGCCGCCGAGGCCTTCCAAGCCTCGAAGCGGCCGACTGCCACCTCCAGCCAGTCGACAGTCCAGCTGGGGCTGCGAGGAACCACTTGGCCGGGCCAGAGGGCAGCCAAGACTTGCGCCCCGGCACGCTGAAGCCGACGGAGCAGTCGGTGAGCCGGCTGGATGCGGGCCTGGATCGCCAGGAGCTGCTCCTCCAGCGAGCGGCCGGCGGTTGGCGAGATCTCAAAGCCAGCCTGCCTTCGCGCTTGGCGACGGGCCTCGATGGTCTGGTTGGCGATAGTAGAATAGCCAGGGAAATATTCTGCGCAAGAAAGAAGAAGAAAAGGAGAAAAGAGCACCAAATCAGAAAAAGAGCCAAAGTGGCAGATGGCAAGAAAGGACGAAGAGGTAGGCGGCTTACCGTCAACCATATCTTCGATCTGGCCATAGCCAGAGACCAGAGTCTACCTGGCCTCAGCCCAGCCAGCCGCCTCCGTCTCGTACTCGGCCTGGAGGGCGGCTTCGCGGTCCTGCACCACCTTCAGGGCCGCCTTGTGGCCTTCCTCCTGGTCGGCCAGCTTCTTGACCAGGCGGTCGCGCTCCTGCACCAAGGCGGCGAGCTCGGCATCCTTGGCGCGAAGGGCAGTCTGAGACTCTCCCAGCTGTGCCCTCAGACTGGCGTTGGCCGCTGCAGGGATGGCAGAAGAAGAAAGAACAGTAAGAAGAAGTCGTCAAGGAAGATCCGACCCGACTGCTCAGTAGTCGGCCCGAATCTCGGGGACTACACCCAGTGGGTGCGCTGACGCGCCCCCACATGAGATAAAGAACAAATCACGTACCTCGGCTCTCAGTAAGGTCGGCGGTCTTCTGAGTCAGCTCCCGAGCCTGGGAGTTGAAGGCGGCCGCTCGAAGGTTGTGGTAGTCCTGCAAGATGGACAGAAGACCGAAGTAAGAACAAAAATAGCAAAGGCAAATCCACCAAGAAGTTCCAAGCCGCCTGCTCAGCAGCCGACTCGGAACTCGGGGACTACACCCAGTGGGTGCGCTGACGCGCCCCCACGGAAGAAATCAAGATCAAGAAGAAATCAAGGTCAAGAAGAAGCAAGATGGGAATACTAACCCGGATGGCCGCCCGCGTCGCGAGGAACTCGTCGGTGAACTGCCTCAGCGCCGCAGCTTGGCCCTGGAGCCGGGTCCGGACGTCCTGTGCAGCCACGTTCACCACGGCCGTCCCTCCACCTGGCGTCCACCCCAAGGTAGCGCTGGTCGCCTCCGCATCCCGGGCCGACGAGCTGGAGCCCACGGCCGGCTGCGGCTCCGACGCGGCCTTCTGTGGCTCCGACGCGGCCTTCCCCGCGCGCTGGCTCGACGGAATCCGGGCCGCCATCTCAGCCCTCGCGGCCGGCTCACCCCCCACCGACTGTGCAGGCGGCGGATCAGGCCGGCCGCCTTGAGCCGCCCCAGTTGGCGGGGTCGGCACCGGCGCCCTCTCCAGGATGATGACGTCGTCGCTTCCCCCCAGCCCTGGCTGGTCACCGCTGGCTCCCTCTGGCGAGGGCTCCATGTCCCCAGGCGCCATGACGCGCAGCGGGGTGACCATCAAAACCTCCCCCGCCGCCGCCGCGGCCGCAGCCTCTGCTTGGGCCCTGGCTGCGGCATCGGCGAGTGCCTTCGCCGCCTCCTCCTCCCGTGCCGCCTGGGCGGCGGCCGCCCTCCGTGCCTCCGCCTCCTGCGCCTCTCGCTCCGCCCGCGCCTCCCGCGCGTTCCTTTCTGTCGCCTCCTGAAGGTCGGCGCGGGGGTCCACGCGGCGGGTGGTGCTCCCAGAGCCCCTCGGCGACTCAACGACGGAGGCGGCAGCAGCCCGCTCAAGCGACAACGGAGCTCTGATCATTGAAGAAAAAGACAAGGGTTCAGGAACCACCAGAGAAAAGAAAGAAAAAAGAGTATACGAAAGAAAGTGAACTTACGCCGACACGGTCTGCGGTTGCTTCACCGTCTTGCGGAAGCGAGCCGCCTTTGCGGCCGCCTCCTCCCGCCTGGTGGCTGCCGCCCCGCCTCTGGGCTTCTTCGTTCGGCTGCCGAACAAACCCTGGGCGGCGCGACGCTTTTGACCTCCATCCCGAGCAGGCAGCGCGGCGGAGGAACCCGCGCCGCGTCCAGATGCCGGCTGGCAGCGCGGGACGACTTCGGCCTCATCGTCGTCCGGCCAGTCGTCAAAGGTAACTCCGAGCCCGGAGCCGCCTGCTTCGCCGGCGGCTTGGCCACCACCCGGCTCGACGTCGTCGTCCATACCGGCCACCCCCAGGTCGGGGTCCTCCAGATCGTGTTCGGTCCGGTCGGGGACAAATCGGCGCTCCGAGTCTGACCCGCCGGCCGGCCGAAGCAGAGGGCTTTGTCAAAAAGCAAACCGACTAAGTTAGAATCGGCTAAGAGGAACTCGGCAACAAAGCGAAGAGAGAGAGAAAGAGACAAGGAGAACATACCGTAGGCGGCGGATTGGCTCGGCTATACGGTTCCTTGCCGAACTGCCACTCTTCGGTGAGTTTGCAGTTCGCAAGGTAGTTCACCATATAGGCGACCTCCTCGCGCGACATCTCCTTGGTACACATTCGGCTCGGATCGAGCTGGCCGCTCATCTGACAGATCAGATGAGGCCAGCTCTGGAGCGGAAGAACCCGGCGCGTGACGAACGCGGCCAGAAGGTCGGGCCCCGTCAAGCCCTCTGCCTGGGTCAGCTCCCGCACTCGGGCGACGGCGGCGGACCCGGCCGGCGTCAGAGTCACGGCCCGGAAGGACCACTGGGGCCGCCTGCCCTCCGGTGGGCCGGCTACGTAAGCCGGCAGGTTGATGTAGTCGCCCCGCGGGGCGATGTTCCGCACATAGAAGTACGATTCTTGCCACTTCTTCATCGATTGGATCAGCGTGATGACGGGGAAGGGGTTGTCGGCGACCGATCTCCGTGACGCGATGAAGGCGCCAGTCTGAGCCGGCACGCCCCGCATGCGCGTGCCCAGCTTCGACTAGAAGAACTCCCCCCAGAGCTCAAGGGTGGGGAGGACGCCGAGGTAGCCCTCGCACAGGGTGACAAAGGCGGACAGCAGCACCACCGCGTTTGGGGTGAGATGGTGCGGCTGGAGCTGATAGAAGTCGAGCCAGGAGCAGAAGAAGGCGCTCGCTGGCAGGCCGATGCCACACAAGAAGTGCGAGCGGAAGACCACCCGCTCGCCCTCCCGCGGCTCCGGCGTAATTTCCCTCGCCGGCGCAAGGGGGACCTCCACCTTGTCCGCGGCCGGCAGCCGCCGAGTATTGCGGAGGAACTCGACGTGGTCTTCGTGCATGTTGGAGCCGTCCCAATCCCCGCCATACTGCTCCGTGGCGGGAGGCATGGCAAAAACTAGCGCGGCGGCGGAGGAACGTGTGGTGGAAGAGCGCGGCGGCGAGGCGCTGTTGCAAGAAACGGAGAGCGAAGAAGATGGTGGAAGTAGGAGGAGCGTGCGAGGGCCTGCCGCCCTCCACCTCCCCCTACTTATAGCTTCGCGAGGCGAGGCCGAAGAGGCCGGACGTGGGGGAGACGTGGGATTAACTGCGCCCATTCCCCCCACGCCCCGCGATTATTGCACCCTAAAGGCGAGCCGAAACTGCCGCAAGGAGACGTGCGGGCGGTTTCGGGATACAGAGAATCCGCGCCTGGGCCCGGGCGCGGACGTGGCGGGCCCCCGCCCTGCGGCGACCTCCCGTCATGCGCGTGGGCTGGCAGGCTTTCTGGCCGAGGGAGGCCACGTGGTTCGCAGACAGCAAGTGGCCGGCCCACGGCCCGGAGCACATGCTAGCGAGCTCCCGCCCTCCGACTCCGGAGTTTTCGACCAAGGCGGCACGCCTAACTAAAGCCGGCTCCCAGCTGCCGACTTGTCAAGATAGGAAGCTGATCGAGCTTCTCAACCCCTACTCCACCTCGAAGCCCAATCAGCTTCGGGGACTACTGTCGGAGTAAATGGCCACGGGTAGCCTAACCGACTGCCCCTGGTTCTTCTGAAGAAATTATCAGGCCTTCGGGCCTCCAAGCACTCCAAGCATTGGGACGCCTTCCCTGGCCGGCTACCTTTAAAGCCGACTCCCGGAAGGCGACCCAGCCTCAGCAACCTCTCCCCGGGACGACTACGGGGTAGCCGACTCTAAGAAGCCGGCCAAGAAGAACGCCGACTCCAAGAAGCCGGTCGGGACCACAACCATCAAAGCCACACCCACATAACGGTGACAAGACAGGGTGTGGCCACAGTGCGGCCCACTACCCCCGAGGCCCGAGGCAGGCATGGCCACAGGAGGCCGTACGGGATGACCGTCTCCTGTTCGGCTCGGCACTGTAGCCATGCCAGCCTCAACGTCATCCACGACCGACTCCTGTACGGCCCGCAGGCGCCGGGCCCCTTCCGCCAGAGAGAGACGCGGAGGCGGCCCGGCCTCCCCCAGTCGACCGAGGGTGTAGCCGGCCCCCAGAAGCCGGCTACCCCCTTCCTCGAAGCAGGAGCCCCATTTAGAAGACAAGACGAGGTGAGGCTACAGTGAGAGCCCCCGAGGCGGCCCACTGTAGCCATGCTTACCTCGACAAAGCCCTCGTCATCAGAGGCGAGGCTACAGTAAGCAGCCGCCGACAAGACCCTAGGCGGTGGGGCCGGCCTGTCGACCAAGAAGCCGGCAGCCGGCGGGACCCACCAGCCGGCGGAGAAGCCGGCGAGCGTAGACACTGACGGCTGGGACCAGAGCCCAGCCGGATTACAATTGTACCCCCGGGGGGTAGGCCTATATAAACCCCCCGGAGCACCCATGCAAAGGGTTAGCTTCTGAACACAGCACACACACCGTAGAGATAGAGAGAAGCAAGAGCTAGCCTTGTTCTTCTTCTCCCTTGAACCCAACAGCTCTAGGAGCAATTGTAGCTACCTTTCCTTGATCTAGTAATCATGCGGAGACCCCGCAGAGCAGGACTAGGGGTGTTATCTCCTCGGAGAGCCCCGAACCTGGGTAAGATCCGCCGGCGTGCATGTCTTCGCCTCATCCCATTTCCATGCACCGGCGATGTCTTATTGGCACCCACAATGATAAGCCATCCGTTGGCATATGTCGCACCAACCACCCGACAGTGGTAGAGCGCAAGGAGGCTGGCAAGGAGTATCCGGTTCAACGACCAGTTTATTATATCAGTGAAGTGCTTATTGAGTCCAAGCAGAGGTACCCACATTGGCAGAAGTTGGTGTATGGAGTTTTCATGGCAAGCCAGAAGCTTAAGCAGTATTTTCAGGGTCATCCCATCACTGTGGTCAGTTCTACCCCTTTAGGAGATATAATCCAGAACAGGGAAGCAACTGGCCGGGTTGCCAAGTGGGCCATTGAGCTTGGACCTCACGGGTTAAAGTATATGCCTCGTACGGCAATCAAGTCCCAAGCGCTTGTGGATTTCATCAATGACTGGACGGAGTTACAGCGCCAGAAGAAAAGCCAGATAACACTTACTGGACTATTCATTTTGATGGGTCCAGGCAATTGGAGGGCTCGGGGGCTGGAGTCGTGTTAACTTCCCCACGAGGTGATAAGTTTTGTTATGTTCTCCGTTTAATGTTCCCTTGCACTAACAATGCAGCTGAATATGAGGCCTTACTCCATGGTCTTCGAATGGCTAAGGAGATGAATTTAAGCCGGGTTAAGTGCTTTGGTGACTCTGACCTGGTAGCTCACAAGTGTCTGGTACTTGGGATTCCAAGGATCCACTCATGGCGGCGTATCGACGAGAGGTGGATGTTGTGGCTGGTCACTTCAAGGGGTATCAGGTTGATCATGTGGACCGGCGAAAAAATGAAGCGGCAGATGCTTTAAGCCGTTTGGGTTCCCAACGTAAACCGGTGCCACCCAATGTTTTTCTGGATGTCTTGCATAACCCGTCGGTCAAGCTACCTACGGAGGAGGATTTGGCTATTCCTGACCCGGAGGCTCAGTTGGTGGCAGCTATTCATGTTATTCCAGATTGGACAGTCCCATATTTGGCATATATGAACCGGGGCGAGTTACCGGAGGATGAAACTTTGGCCAGGCAGATCGTCCGGCGATCCAAGTCAATGACCATTGTCAACGGAGTATTGCATCGTTGCAGTGTAAAAGGGGAGTTTCAGCATTGCGTATCTCGTGAAATCCACGAAGGAGATTGTGGTCACCACACCGGTTCAAAGTCCCTGGTAGCTAAGCTTTTCGTCACGGCTTCTATTGGCCGACGGCTCATGCTGATGCTGAGGACTTGGTGAAAAAGTGTGATGGTTGTCAGAAGTTTTCACGTCGAGCTCATGTTCCGGCTCAAGAATTGAGGATGATTCCAATCACTTGGCCATTTGCAACTTGGGGGCTGGATATGGTTAGGCCCTTTAAGAGGTCCAAGGATAAGAAGACCCACCTTCTGGTGGCGGTTGATAAGTTCACTAAGTGGGTGGAGGCAGAGCCAGTCAGTAAGTGTGAGCAGCCACGGCGGTTCAATTCATCAAGAAGGTGATTTTCCGGTTTGGTTTTCCACACAGCATTATCACTGATAATGGCACTAATCTGTCCAATGGTGCTATGAAAGAATTTTGTCAACGTGAGCACATCCGGCTTGACGTGTCATCAGTGGCTCACCCCCAATCTAATGGTCAAGCGGAGAGAGCAAATCAAGAGATCCTGAGAGGCATCAAGCCCCGGCTTATGGTTCCTTTACAACGGACGCCGGGTTGTTGGGTGGAGGTGTTGGAAATATGCCCTAGAGGCAATAATAAATAGGTTATTATTATATTTCCTTGTTCATGATAATCGTTTATTATCCATGCTAGAATTGTATTGATAGGAAACTCAGATACATGTGTGGATACATAGACAACACCATGTCCCTAGTAAGCCTCTAGGAGACTAGCTCGTTGATCAATAGATGGTTACGGTTTCCTAACCATGGACATTGGATGTCGTTGATAACGGGATCACATCATTAGGAGAATGATGTGATGGACAAGACCCAATCCTAAGCCTAGCACAAGATCGTGTAGTTCGTTTGCTCAGAGCTTTTCTAATGTCAAGTATCACTTCCTTAGACCATGAGATTGTGCAACTCCCGGATACCGTAGGAATGCTTTGGGTGTGCCAAACGTCACAACGTAACTGGGTGGCTATAAAGGTGCACTACGGGTATCTCCGAAAGTGTCTGTTGGGTTGGCACGAATCGAGACTGGGATTTGTCACTCTGTGTAAACGGAGAGGTATCTCTGGGCCCACTCGGTAGGACATCATCATAATGTGCACAATGTGACCAAGGAGTTGATCACGGGATGATGTGAGTTACGGAACGAGTAAAGAGACTTGCCGGTAACGAGATTGAACAAGGTATAGGGATACCGACGATCGAATCTCGGGCAAGTAACATACCGATGGACAAAGGGAATTGCATACGGGATTGATTGAATCCCCGACATCGTGGTTCATCCGATGAGATCATCGTGGAACATGTGGGAGCCAACATGGGTATCCAGATCCCGCTGTTGGTTATTGACCGGAGAACGTCTCGGTCATGTCTGCATGGTTCCCGAACCCGTAGGGTCTACACGCTTAAGGTTCGATGACGCTAGGGTTATAGGGAAAGCATGTACGTGGTTACCGAATGTTGTTCGGAGTCCCGGATGAGATCCCGGACGTCACGAGGAGTTCCGGAATGGTCCGGAGGTAAAGATTTATATATGGGAAGTCCTGTTTTGGTCACCGGAAAAGTTTCGGGTGAAACCGGTAATGTACCGGGACCACCGGGAGGGTCCCGGGGGTCCACCAAGTGGGGCCACCAGCCCCAGAAGGCTGCGTGGGCCAAGTGTGGGAGGGGACCAGCCCCAGGTGGGCTGGTGCGCCCCCCCACCAAGGCCCAAGGCGCATGGGAGAGTGGGAGGGGGCAAACCCTAGGTCCAGATGGGCCTTAGGGCCCATCTAGTGGGGCGCCTCCCACTCTCCTCCCCTTGGCCGCCCCCTTGATGGGATCTAGGGCTGGCCGCCTCCTCTTGGGGGTGGAAACCCTAAGGGGGGCGCAGCCCCCTTCCCCCCTATATATACTTGAGGTTTGGGCTGCCATACAGACACGAGAAAGTCTCCTTTTGGTGCTGCCCTACCCCTCTCCCTCCTCCTCCTCTCCCACGGTGCTTGGCGAAGCCCTGCGGGATTGCCACGCTCCTCCACCACCACCATGCCATCGTGTTGCTGCTGGATGGAGTCTTCCCCAACCTCTCCCTCTCTCCTTGCTGGATCAAGGCGTGGGAGACGTCACCGGGCTGCACGTGTGTTGAACGCGGAGGCACCGTTCTTTCGGTGCTTAGATCGGAATCAACCGCGATCTGAATCGCTACGAGTACGACTCCCTCATCCGCGTTCTTGCAACGCTTCCGCATCGCGATCTACAAGGGTATGTAGATTCACTCCCCTTCCCTTCGTTGCTAGATTACTCCATAGATTGATCTTGGTGATGCGTAGAAAATTTTGAATTTCTGCTACGTTCCCCAACAGTGGCATCATGAGCTAGGTCTATGCGTAGTTTCTATGCACGAGTAGAACACAAAGAAGTTGTGGGCGTCGATGTTGTCAATTCTTCTTGCCGCTACTAGTCTTATCTTGTTTCGGCGGCATTGTGGGATGAAGCGGCCCGGACCGACCTTACACGTACGCTTACGTGAGACAGGTTCCACCGACTGACATGCACTAGTTGCATAAGGTGGCTGGCGGGTGTCTGTCTCTCCCACTTTAGTCGGAACGGATTCGATGAAAAGGGTCCTTATGAAGGGTAAATAGAAATTGGCATATCACGTTGTGGTCTTACGTAGGTAAGAAACGTTCTTGCTAGAAACCTACAAACCACGTAAAAACTTGCAACAACAATTAGAGGACGTCTAACTTGTTTTTGCAGCATGTGCCTTGTGATGTGATATGGCCAGAAGATGTGATGAATGATATATGTGATGTATGAGATTGATCATATTCTTGTAATAAGAATCACGACTTGCATGTCGATGAGAATGACAACTGGCAGGAGCCATAGGAGTTGTCTTTATTATTTTGTATGACCTGCGTGTCATTGAATAACGCCATGTAAATTACTTTACTTTATTGCTAAACGCGTTAGCCATAGAAGTTGAAGTGACCGTTGGCGTGACAACTTCATGAAGACACAATGATGGAGATCATGATGATGGAGATCATGGTGTCATGCCGGTGACAAGGATGATCATGGTGCCCCGAAGATGGAGATCAAAGGAGCATGATGATATTGGCCATATCATGTCACTATTTGATTGCATGTGATGGTTATCATGTTTTTGCATCTTATTTGCTTAGAACGACGGTAGCAAGTAGGATGATCCCTTATAATAATTTCAAGAAAGTGTTCACCCTAACTGTGCACCGTTGCGAAGGTTCGTCGTTTCGAAGCACCACGTGATGATCGGGTGTGATAGATTCTTACGTTCGAATACAACGGGTGTTGACGAGCCTAGCATGTACAGACATGGCCTCGGAACACACGCAATACACTTAGGTTGACTTGACGAGCCTAGCATGTACAGACATGGCCTCGGAACACGGAGGACCGAAAGGTCGAGCATGAGTCGTATAGAAGATACGATCAACATGGAGATGTTCACCGATCTTGACTAGTCCGTCTCACATGATGATCGGACACGGCCTAGTTAAACTCGGATCATGTTTCACTTAGATGACTAGAGGGATGTCTATCTGAGTGGGAGTTCATTAATCAGACGAACTTCATTATCATGAACATAGTCAAAAGGTCTTTGCGAATTATGTCTTGCGCTTTAAGTTCTACTGGTTTAGATATGTTCCTAGAGAAAATTTAGTTGAAAGTTGGTAGTAGCAATTATGCGGACTGGGTCCGTAAACTGAGGATTGTCCTCATTACTACACAGAAGGCTTATGTCCTTAATGCACCGCTCGGTGTGCTGAACCTCAGCGTCGTCTGTAGATGTTGCGAAACATCTGACATACACGTTTTGATAACTACGTGATAGTTCAGTGCGGTTTAGAATTGTGGCACCCAAGACGTTTTTGAAACGTCGCAGAACATGTGAGATGTTCCAAAGACTGAAATTGGGATTTCAGACTAGTGCCCACGTCAAGAGGTATGAGACCTCTGACAAGTTTCTTAAGCCTGCAAACTAAGGGAGAAAATCTCAATCGTTGAGCGTGTGCTCAGATTGTCTGAATGCCACAATCGCTTGAATCGAGTGGGAGTTATTCTCCCAGATGAGATAGTGATAGTTCTCCATAGTCACTGCCATCAAGCTAGTAGAGCTTCGTGATGAACTATAACATATCAAGGATAGTTATGATGATCCTTGAGCTATTCGCGATGTTTGACACCGCGAGAGTAGAAATCAAGAAGGAGCATCAATTGTTGATGGTTAGTAGAACCGCTAGTTTAAGAAGGGCAAGGGCAAAAGGGATACTTCATGAAACAGCAAGTCGTTTGCTGCTCTAGTGAAGAATCCCAAGGTTGAACCCAAACCCGAGACTAAGTGCTTCTGTAATAAGAGGAACGGTCACTGAAGCAGTACTACCCTAGATACTTGGTAGATGAGAAGACAGGCAAGGTCGACAGAAGTATATTGGATATACGTCATATGAATGTGTACTTTACTAGTACTCCCAGCAGCACCAGGGTATTAGATACCGGTTCGGTTGCTAAGTGTTAGTAACTCGAAATAAAAGCTGCGGAATAAACGGAGACTAGCTAAAGGTGAGATGACGATATGTGTTGGAAGTGTTTCCAAGGTTGATGTGATCAAGCATCGCATGCTCCCTCTACTATCGAGATTTGGTGTTTGCGTTGAGCATGATTGGATTATGTTTATCGCAATACGGTTATTCATTTAAGGAGAATAATGGTTACTCTGTTTATTTGAATAATACCTTCAATGGTCTTGCACCTAAAATGAATCTCGATCATAGTGATACACATGTTCATGCCAAAAAGGATATATGATAGTAATGATAGTACCACATACTTGTGGCACTGCCACTTGAGTCATATTGGTATAGAACGCATGAGGAAGCTCCATGTGGATGGATCTTTGGACTCACTCATTTTTGAAAAGATTGAGACATGCGAACCATGTCTATTGGTATATATGCATGAAGAAACTCCATGCAGATGGACCATTTAGACTCACTTGATTATGAATCACTTGAGACATGCAAATCATACCACATGGGCAAGATGACTGAAAGTCCTAGTTTTCAGTAAGATGGAACAAGAGAGCAACTTATTGGAAGTAATACATTTTGATGTATGCAGTCCAATGAGTGCTGAGGCATGCAGTGGATATCATTATGTTCTTACTTCACAGATGATTTGAGTAGATGCTGAGAATATTTACTTGATGAAACACAAGTCTGAATTATTGGAAGGTTCAAGTAATTTCAGAGTGAAGTTGAAGATCGTCGTGACAAGAGGATAAAATGTCTATGATATGATCATAGAGATATCTGAGTTACGAGTTTGGCACACAATTAAGACATTGTGGAAAGTGTTTCACAATTAATACCGCCTGGAACACCATAGTGTGATGGTGTGTCCGAACATCATAACTGCACCCTATTAGATATGGTGCATACCATGATGTTTCTTATCAAATTACCACTATCGTTTATGGGTTAGGCATTAGAGACAACCGCATTCACTTTAAAAGGGGCACCACGCAATTCCGTTGAGACGACACCGTTTATAGAAACCTAAGTTGTCGTTTCTTAAAAGTTTGGGGCTACGAAGCTTATGTGGAAAAAATTTCAGGCTGATAAGCTCGAACCCAAAGCGGATAAATGCATCTTCATAGAAAACCCAAAACAGTTGGGTATACCTCCTGTTTCAGATCTGGAAGCAAAAGTAATTGCTTCTAGAAATGAGTCCTTTCTTGAGGAAAAGTTTCTCTCGAAAGAATTGAGTGGGAGGATGGTGGAGACTTGATAAGGTTATTGAACCGTCACTTCAACTAGTGTGTAGCAGGGCACAGGAAGTTGTTCCTGTGGCACCTACACCAGTTGAAGTGGAAGCTTATGATAGTGATCATGAAACTTCGGATCAAGTCACCACCAAACCTCGTTGGACGACGAGGATGCGTGCTACTTCAGAGTGGTACGTGATCCTGTCTGAGATATCATGTTGTTGGACAATACTGAACCTACGAGCTATGGAGAAGCGATGGTGGGCCCATATTCCGACAAATGGTTAGAAGCCATAAAATCCGAGAGGATCCATGTATGAAAACAAAGTATAGACTTTGAGAGCACTACTTGATGGTCGTAAGGCTGTTGAGGTAAATGGATCTTTAAGAAGAATACGGACATGGACGGTAATGTTGCCGTCTATGAAGCTCGACTTGTGGCAAAGAGTATTTCCACAAGTTCAAGGAGTTGACTACGATGAGTTTTTCTCATCCGTAGCGATGCTTAGGTCCGTCGGAATCATGTTAGCATTAGCTACATTTATGAAATCTGGCAGATGGATGTCAAAACAAGTTTCCTTACCAGTTTTCGTAAGGAAAGGTTGTATGTGATACAATCAGAAAGGTTTTGTCGATCCTAAGGATGCTAAAAGGTATGCTAGCTCCAGCGATCCTTCTAAGGACTGGAGTAAGCATCTCGGAGTTGGAATGTACGCTTTTATGAGATGATCAAAGATTTTGGATTTATACAAAGTTTATGAGAAATTTGTATTTCCAATAAAGTGAGTGGGAGCGCTACAACATTTCTGATAAGTATATGTGAATGACATATTGTTGATCCGAAATGATGTAAAATTTCTGGAAAGCATAAAGGGTTGTTTGAAAGGAGTTTTTCAAAGGAAGACCTGGATAAAGCTACTTACATATTGGGCATCAAGATCCATAGAGATAGATCAAGACGCCTGATGATACTTTCAAAAGACAGCACACCTTGACATGATTTTGAAAGAGTTCAAAATAGATCAGCAAAGAAGGAGTTCTTGGCTGTGTTACAAGGTGTGAGTATTGAGTGAGACTCAAGACCTGACCACAGCAGAAGATAGAGAAAGGACGAAGGTCGTCCCCTATGCTTTAGACGTAGGCTCTACAGTATGCTATGCTGTGTACCGCACATGAAGTGTGCCTTGCCATGAGTTGGTCAAGGGGTACAATAGTGATCCGGGAATGGATCACATGACAGCGGTCGAACATATCCTTAGTACCTAGTGGACTAAGGAATTTTCTCGATTATGGAGGTGAAAAGGAGTTCGTCGTAAAGGGTTACCTCGATGCGAACTTTGACACTAATCCGGATGACTCTGAGTAGTAAACCGGATTCGTATAGTAGAGCAATTATTTGAAATGGCTCCAAATGGCGCGTGGTAGCATCCACAAAGATGACATAGATATTCGTAAAGCACACACGAATCTGAAAGGTTCAGACCCGTTGACTAATAACCTCTCTCACAAGCATAACATGATCAAACCAGAACTCATTGAGTGTTAATCACATAGAGATGTGAACTAGATTGTTGACTCTAGTAAACTCTTGGGTGTTGGTCACATGGTGATGTGACCTGTCAGTGTTAATCACATGGTGATGTGAACTAGATTATTGACTCTAGTGCAAGTGGGAGACTGTTGGAAATATGCCCTAGAGGCAATAATAAATAGGTTATTATTATATTTCCTTGTTCATGATAATCGTTTATTATCCATGCTAGAATTGTATTGATAGGAAACTCAGATACATGTGTGGATACATAGACAACACCATGTCCCTAGTAAGCCTCTAGTTGACTAGCTCGTTGATCAATAGATGGTTAGGGTTTCCTGACCATGGACATTGGATGTCGTTGATAACGGGATCACATCATTAGGAGAATGATGTGATGGACAAGACCCAATCCTAAGCCTAGCACAAGATCGTGTAGTTCGTTTGCTCAGAGCTTTTCTAATGTCAAGTATCACTTCCTTAGACCATGAGATTGTGCAACTCCCGGATACCGTAGGAATGCTTTGGGTGTGCCAAACGTCACAACGTAACTGGGTGGCTATAAAGGTGCACTACGGGTATCTCCGAAAGTGTCTGTTGGGTTGGCACGAATCGAGACTGGGATTTGTCACTCCGTGTAAACGGAGAGGTATCTCTGGGCCCACTCGGTAGGACATCATCATTATGTGCACAATGTGACCAAGGAGTTGATCACGGGATGATGTGAGTTACGGAACGAGTAAAGAGACTTGCCGGTAACGAGATTGAACAAGGTATAGGGATACCGACGATCGAATCTCGGGCAAGTAACATACCGATGGACAAAGGGAATTGAATACGGGATTGATTGAATCCCCGACATCGTGGTTCATCCGATGAGATCATCGTGGAACATGTGGGAGCCAACATGGGTATCCAGATCCCGCTGTTGGTTATTGACCGGAGAACGTCTCGGTCATGTCTGCATGGTTCCCAAACCCGTAGGGTCTACACGCTTAAGGTTCGATGACGCTAGGGTTATAGGGAAAGTATGTACGTGGTTACCGAATGTTGTTCGGAGTCCCGGATGAGATCCCGGACGTCACGAGGAGTTCCGGAATGGTCCGGAGGTAAAGATTTATATATGGGAAGTCCTGTTTTGGTCACCGGAAAAGTTTCGGGTGAAATCGGTAATGTACCGGGACCACCGGGAGGGTCCCGGGGGTCCACCAAGTGGGGCCACCAGCCCCAGAAGGCTGCGTGGGCCAAGTGTGGGAGGGGACCAGCCCCAGGTGGGCTGGTGCGCCCCCCCACCAAGGCCCAAGGCGCATGGGAGAGTGGGAGGGGGCAAACCCTAGGTCTAGATGGGCCTTAGGGCCCATCTAGTGGGGCGCCTCCCACTCTCCTCCCCTTGGCCGCCCCCTTGATGGGATCTAGGGCTGGCCGCCTCCTCTTGGGGGTGGAAACCCTAAGGGGGGCGCAGCCCCCTTCCCCCCTATATATACTTGAGGTTTGGGCTGCCATACAGACACGAGAAAGTCTCCTTTTGGTGCTGCCCTACCCCTCTCCCTCCTCCTCCTCTCCCACGGTGCTTGGCGAAGCCCTGCGGGATTGCCACGCTCCTCCACCACCACCATGCCGTCGTGTTGCTGCTGGATGGAGTCTTCCCCAACCTCTCCCTCTCTCCTTGCTGGATCAAGGCGTGGGAGACGTCACCGGGCTGCACGTGTGTTGAACGCGGAGGCACCGTTCTTTCGGTGCTTAGATCGGAATCAACCGCGATCTGAATCGCTACGAGTACGACTCCCTCATCCGCGTTCTTGCAACGCTTCCGCATCGCGATCTACAAGGGTATGTAGATTCACTCCCCTTCCCTTCGTTGCTAGATTACTCCATAGATTGATCTTGGTGATGCGTAGAAAATTTTGAATTTCTGCTACGTTCCCCAACAGGAGGAGTTACCTTCTGTGTTATGGAGCATCAATACCACGCCCAACAGATCTACGGGTTACACACCTTTTTTCATGGTTTACGGAGCAGAGGCGGTTCTCCCTAGTGACATCCGTCATGACTCACCCCGTGTGGCGGCTTATATTGAAGCTGACAATGAGAAAGCATGTCAGGAAGCACTTGACCTGTTAGATGAGGAGCGTGATATTGCAGCGACTCGTTCGGCGATTTACCAGCAAGATCTGCGTCGTTATCACAGCCGCCGGGTTAAAACCAGAACTTTTCAAGAAGGCGATTTGGTGCTCCGACTCATCCAGGATCAGACTGATATGCACAAGTTATCCCCGCCTTGGGAAGGACCCTTTTTGGTCAGCAAGAATCTGCACAACGGGTCATACTACCTTATCGATGTTCGAGAGCACAAAGACTCACGTAAATCGGAGGAGAAGACCCACCAGCCGTGGAATATCGCTCATCTTCGGCCCTACTACATCTGAGCCATAGGCTCCTCTTATGTATATATTCTTGACAATGTATATATTATGATGATCAATATAATAAACCGGCATCCCTGCTAAAGCGGGGCCTCTGCCGTTCTTCCTTAAAAGGTTTTTGGTTACATGGGGGCTTCTGTTTATAAAGCAGAGTTCTAATTACCCATTGATCCGGCTTATAAGTCAAAAGGGGCCAAAGAGAGTGTTGCAAAAGCACAACTCAAACATAGGCAACCATTGAGCACAGCTCAAAATATTGCTCAGGGGCTCTTTGCTTCTACAAGAACAAAGAGTCTATAACCTTGTAATAGGCTATAAAAGCCAGGCTTGGAAGCCAGGTGTATTCACCTAAAACCCCGGGTTATCCTGCCTTTTTAAGTAAGCCACTCCGCCTAGGTAATCCTGGTAAGACCCATCGAACGTTTGACAAGTCAATCTTATAAAGACCCTGAACTTGTCGTAGTTAAAATGACGATTGGTTAATGTGAGGTCCATCTTATAAGGCTTTGCAAAATGGTTTAACTCAGTGGCCTGGCAGCCCATGAAAAGCCTCGCCTTTTTGCATGTTTTCTTCTTAAATCTTTCTTTTGGCGGTTTATTTTGATGAGGTTTATGTTAATCCGGTGTTTACTTACCCGGTCTGTTTTTTGCCAAGTACAAAATTACAAGATGACCGGTGTCAATTGACCCGGCTTGGCTTTCAACTATAAGTTGTCAGTGCACGATCAGTTATAATCCGGTGTTTATTAACCCGGTCTGGCTTCGACTACAAGTCGCCAGTATGATATATGGATAATCTGGTGTTTATTACAGCCCGGTACGGCTTTATTATAAACCGGCAAAACATGGGGGGAGTTATCAGTACTCAAGATTTGGGTTATCACCCTTACTACAAAAGGTTGGTAAACCAACGATGTGATTCAATATCACAGGTATGATATATTTCATATTTGATTATTCTTAAGTACAGCCTTGGTTATAAACCCGGGTTATATGTTGGGCATTATGACCCGTCCGGCGGTAAACCGCCACGACACTTTAAACTTGTTGTATGCACAAACAGGTTGAATAAATCTGCTAAGGATCATAAGCAGACATAGCATAATCATGACGGATTAACAGTGTCATGCAAAGTGAATATGCACGATGGCATAGCAGACCAAGTGTTTAAACTAGCCTATTACAAGGCGCTTTGATGCCCAAAAAGATAATTGTTTATCACAAGCATTGCAGTGTGAAGAAACTAAACCGGCCTCCGGATCATGAATCTTCACCATGCTGACTTGAAGGTTGTGGATCATCCTGCGCCGGTTCATCCTCCTCCTCTCCACCCAGTGGAAGTCAATGGTTGCCCAGTCAATCCCAGTTAAGGCTTGGAAGACAACTTCATCACTTATAAGGGTGGACGGTTCAACATCAGGGGCATAGGTATGCTTACGGATTGGCGGGATAAGATTTTGCACATCATAAGTTGGTGCATTAAACCGTTTGTTGTTGGCGTCGTAAATCGACTGGTAATGAGAAAGATCAGTCTCTTCAGCCAATTTGTTGGCCAATGGGCGCATTTCCTTTGTCAAAGCTCGGAGATCATCATTGTCAAAATCTGATCCGTCCTCCTTCATGCTCGGATAGCCATTTCCCACGTCAGCCGGGTCAAGATCTGGTATCCATGCTTTAGCCCGGGTTAGCGCCGTCAGAGCACCCGCCCTTGCAGCTGATCTTTTTAACTCCTCAAACCGGGCAGGCAGCATCGACAGCCTCTCTAATGTTTCCTTGATCAAGGTTGGGGGCGGTTTGTTATGAGAGGTAGTACAGATGATTCGTTGCGCGCCGGTATACAATTGCTCTATAAGAGTATAGGCAGCCTTCAATTTCTTCTGCATATCAGAGCCCAGATGGGTAATGTGAGATCCTGCATCATTACGCACATCGATAAACCGGTAGTTTATGGGATAATACATGTTAACACCTTATAATAAGGATACTTACCAAACACAGCAGTGGTCATGGCATTTATTTGCCGCTTCAAACCAGTCAGTTCTTCTACCACCGGATTAAGGGCTGCTTCTACATCCTCAGCCCTCTTTTGCAGTGTGGTTTTCTCTATGTCCCAGTCTGCCCGCTCCTTCTTGAAGTTTTCCTTCAGTTTCTCCATGGCTGCTAAGGCACTGGTCAGCTCCTCTTTGGCTTTGGAGGCTTCTGCTTGTTGGGACTTGATATTTTCTTGAAGATCAGCATTTTGGGATTCCTTTTTGCTCAGCTCAGCCTGTAAGGGACATACATGTTATGAGTTGGCAGCATATATTTGAAGTACCAAGCACATAACAAGTTATACACTTGGCACTTGGGGGCTAATGCCTATTGCTTCTTATCAAAAATTTCTTGTAAGTCCCAAGATCAATTCAAGTATTATTCTTGGCACTTGGGGACTAATGTATATTTGCTCAATAATACAGTCCCGGTTCATCTTAAAGAGATAAACTGGCCCTTGGAGGCTACACAGGCAAAAGTTGAAAGATTAACACTCTAAAGTCCCGGTTCATCTTGAAAAGATAAACCGGCCCTTGGGGGCTACGCAGGCAAAAGTTGAGGTATTACAAAGTCCTGATTTACATTGGTATCATAAACCGACCCTTGGGGGCTACTGGAGTTGATATTAGAAATTGGACACAAGGGGGAAACAATTATGAAGAGTTAACAGTACTTACCTCATATCGCTCCTTCATCATGTTCACTAAACCGGCTTCATAGTCGCGGCTTGTGTACAGGCGGTTTAAAAATCCAGAATGGATGTCTTGGGCGTTGAGGTGGGCGTAGCTTGACAAATCTGTATTCCACTTGCCCTTGTCCATAGCAGAAAATTCCTCCTTGGCACTATGCTTTGATAAAGCGACAGGATTGCCAGGGGTGGTGTGGCCGACGCCGATAATCATAATGTCATCCGCTTTGTCATCAGCCACTTTGACTGGGCTTGGCAGTTATCAGCAACTTTAGCTGGGCTTGGCGGGTCAGCAGCATGGCCTGTGGGATCATCTTCCATCTGTTCAGCACAAGTTTCATGGTGTTGCGGTGGCGGATCATCAAGAATAGCGTCGTTCAAACTGATCTGGGATTTTTTTCCAGTTCAGTGGCCGGGTTATTGTTAGCCGGTTTATTCAATTTGGCCTTTTTACTGTGTCTGGGCTTGGCACTGAAAGGAATCAATACAAAGGTTTTTTACAGTGAGTAAACATAAAATATTAAGAGTTAATTTGAGTATGCTTACCCAGGAACCGTTTTGAGGGTTGGCAGTTGCGTCTCTGTTGATTCGCCAGAAGAGGAATGGGAAGCTCCCTGATAATTTGAATCAGACGGAGTAAGAGGTTGCTGGAAATAACCCGCCTTAGGATAACGTGGGTCAGAAGTATAACAGACCTCTGGGTGACATTTACGAACCGGCGTGTTCGGTAAACCGGACGAAGTTACCACATGGCCGCTATGCCGGGTCGTGCGGCGAGCTTCATGTTGTTGTTTCTTCAAAAGAAAGTTTGGATCCATGTGAGCTAGAGGGTGAGAAAATCTTACTTTCCGGTTTGCTTGACGTGTTTTCGGAGTTGGCAGAGCTTCTGAGCCGGAGGAAAGAATAATTACCTCTACGTCACCAGCTTGACTAGCCTCTGCGTCCTCCTGATAATAATCATTATCATTAAGGTGTATGAAGAAGGAACCAAGTGAATCAAGTTCTACCTCTGACTCGTGATTTTCATCGTCATCGTCAAAGTTTAAATCGGTGGAGTCGGCGGTTTTCTTTTTGGCAGGCTTCTTGGTAACCTTGGTCTTGACACGAGGGGTTTTTGCCGGTTTATCCTGCGGCTTCTTCTTCGAGAACGGATCATCACCCTGTCAAAGATCGGCAAAAGTTATAAGGGAATAGTTAAAAGGGACGGATTAAAAATGAGAGTTACGCAGTTCTTACAGCTGGCGGTTTATTGGAAACACAAAAAGGACTAAGGCCTGTTTTACTGCATTCGGCCACCGGTTCATCCAACATCTTCTTAACAGCCTCAGTAACTTCAGCATCAGATAGCTGGATGTCAATATGGCGTTGAGGCTCTTTTAAGTCCCCTGTGTACTCACACATTAAACCGGGGCGACGGCTTAAAGGCAAGATACTCCAAGAAACCCAGCAACGGACAAAGTCGACGACTGTTAAACCATTGGCCATAAAGGCTCGGAGCTTCGAAAGCTGTGGTGCATATTTGGCTCATTCTTTTGCGCTAAGTCGTTGGGGAAACGAATGAGTACTGGTAAGCCGGTGAGCATGATAATCTTCAGCTGGAGATGTATCTCGGCAATAGAACCAAGTCTGATTTTCTTCAGCTGGAGATGTATCTCGGCAATAGAACCAAGTCTGATTCTAGTCTTTGGGGTGACTATGATGCTTAGCATGAGGGAAACTGACATCTTTTCTCTTCTGAATTGAAACCCCGCCAAGTTCAGTATTGGGCCCATCTGTAAATTCAGTACGGCGGTTCAAATAGAAGAAATCCCTGAACAGTTCAACAGTGGGTTCTTCTTGCAGATAAGCTTCGCAAAACACTTGAAAGTTACAAATATTGGACACAGAGTTAGGCCCAATATCTTGAGGGCGGAGTTGGAAGCTAGCAAGCACATCACAAAAAAAATTTGATCCGGGAGGGCTAAACCCTCGTCCCAGATGATCAACAAACACAATCGCTTCTCCATCCTTGGGCTCAGGAAGATTTTTTGGACCAGGTGCTCTCCAGTGGATGACTTCCTTTTTTGCTAAAGCGCCAGTTGCGGCCCATCCATTCAGTTGTTCTTCAGTAACTCGGGAAGGAACCCAGTTGCACGCATAAAAAGACTTGGCCATTTGAATAACAACCTGAAGGAAGGTTTGTGCCGGTTTAAGATTCATAATTACGAAGCATAAAGTGTTACAGGTTAAGAGACAGAAGTTATTCAAACATGCGAGATTGTTAAACCAGAAATTGATGTTACCAGAGTTATAATGACAAGCGATTGGCGGTTTAAGAGGGGACTAATGGTACCTGGCGGATTATCATTTTCTAAAAGTTAAACCGCCTACATTGGTATGGAAGGATGGAAAAACAAGTTTCACAAATTGGCATTACAAATCTGGATCTACCGTGTGTCAGAAAATGGAAAATATTCAGGGTGAAATGTTCTGTCACTTGAACAGTTGAAGGATCCAGATGGGATTTTCTACTTAAATGAGATGCATTAATGGAAAGGAAGGATCATGGCTATCTCTATACTGGATAAACATCAAAGTTTAAATCAAGAACTATTGCGCAGAGATGAACAATGACGAACACCGACGAGCACTGATGAACACCGATGGGTACAGAAACCCTAATGACAGATCTAGGGTGGAAGGAAAGAATTCTTACCGATGTCACGGGGGCAGCGGAGAGGCGCCGCGATTTTCTGGTAAGCTCAGGGTGATGCAGCGGCCGGAGTCGAGGTCGAAGACAAAACTTGGCAGCGGCGGCTGAGCTCGAGCATTTGGTCGACGCAAGGAAGGAGACGAAGTGAAGAGGCACGGAGGGTAAAATGAAAAGGGGCCCTCGGCCTTATTTATAAGGCAAAGGGATAAGCGACAGGTGTGAGAATCGAGGAGCCCAAAAAATGGATATATGACAGAGCTGTCGCCTCTATTTCGGAGGCTCATTAATAAAGGTGAGGTATATACGGTTTTTTAATAAACAGATGATGTCATGGCGGTTTACTATAATCTTGGAAGATGACGTCATGGCGGATTACAAGGTTTACGCGAAGGTGCTGAAGGAGGAATTTTCCTAAGTATTGAAGATTGACATGAATAGGTTCAAATCAATCTGGGGCCTAATGTTGGGGATATAACTACTGACTATAAACCGCCCAGGAGGGGCCGGGTTATACCCATAATGAGTTATTCATATTGAAGCCCATGAAGACAAGGAGTATGGCGCTTTACGGAGGAGATCTAACACAAAGGCCCAGGGCCCAAAGGCGGATTAGGGCCCGTAAACATAAACCGCCATATGATGTAACTTGTGTTGTAAGATGGAAAGGGTAGAAACTGAGTCGGACACGTTTATGAGCCAGCTGGGATTCTGTAAACCGCCGGGCGTCAACCTGTGTATATAAAGGGACGACCCGGCGACGGTTCAAGAACAAGAAACAACAGATCGAGAGCCAGGCAAAGCGTATTTGCTCCCTGGTCATCGAAACCCTAGCAATTCCACCACAACTGGATTAGGCTTTTACCTTCACCGTAAGGGGCCGAACCAGTATAAATTCCTTGTGTCCTTTGTCCCGCTTTAACCCCTTTAAGCTAACTACGTTGCGATGGCTCCACGACTAAGTCCTTACGCTAGGACATCTGCCGTGACAAAACCACGACAAGTGCCGAGCTGGTCCCTTTAATTTTAATGGGAGGTATTTGATGGCATGAAGATCATCACTATGGGCCATGTGAATATGGAGAAGGAAGTCCTCAATCCATACTGCATGATCTGTTGTTCCATCGTATGATTCAATATTCACGGGTTTAAACCTTTCTGGGAATTCGTGCTCCATTACCTCATAGGTGAAGCATAGGGGGTGTGCGGCGCCTCTATATCGGGCCATGTCATGACGCAGTTCAGATGGAGTCCGTCTGCAGTTTTCGGCCTGCACGTGGTTGTTCTTGTCGCGCCAGGCTAGATAACCGTCCTCACGCACTGGGGCACGCCCCCGTGATCCGTAGATCGATCTTGTCTGACCTGCTCTATTTTCCAGGTCTTGTCGTAGGTCATATGTGTATCCCCGAGCTATTGTTTCTCTGCTTTTACGGCGAGGTGGCGCGGGCTGGTGTTCGGCTTGAGATGTCGTTCTGTCCCGGCAACGTGGTGGTCGGTCAGGTCTGTCAGCCGCGTTACGCGCGGGTGGTATGGGCTCCAGCGCCTCATCGTCAAATTGGGGTAGCAGCTTACGCTTCGGGTAACTCTTTGTTGGTCGTTTGAGGCCGTATTCTTCGGCTGCCAGGACATTAGTCCATCTGTCGTTGAGCAGATCTTGGTCAGCTTGAAGCTGCTGCTGCTTCTTTTTTAGGCTTCTTGTCGTGGCTATTAGCCGGCGCTTAAAGCGCTCTTGTTCGAGGGGTTCCTCTGGCATGATAAAATCTTCGTCGCCAAGGCTCACGTCGTCCTTGGAGAGTGGTAGATAGTTACTATCCTCCGAGTCTTCATTCCCTGCTTGCTCGTCAGGGCCAACTTGCCCGTCCTCCCGATCATCCTGTTCGGATGTTGGTTCGATGGGGTCTTCTTGGTCTTCGGCGTTCTCCGGAGTATCATTATCTCTGGTGCCGGTATTGTTGTCTTTTTTGCGACGCGATTTAGAGCGGCGCCGCTGACGTCGACGCTTCGGTGGTATCTCAGGAGGTTCATCCTCAACTAGGTCCATCTCCTCATTGACATCGCCTTCTTTAGGTGTGTCCACCATGTACACGTCGTACGAGGAAGTGGCCGTCCAGCGTCCGGTGAACGATGGCTTTTGGGCCTGCTCCTCTCCGGCATCGTCGTCCATACCATCGATGTCTTCGGAGGGGTAGTCGAGCATGTCGGTTAGATCCTCGACAGTGGCTATAAAGTGGGTGGTGGGTGGGAAGTAAAGTTCCCTATGTCCAGTCCCTAGTCCGGGTTGGGCGCAATTCGGAAGCGGTTCCTCTGTGATGGCGAGGGACCGCATTAGGTCCAGAGCCTCGTTTAAGAGCGAGGTTTGGGCAGGGACCGAAGTTCCCTGGCCGAGCCCGCATGACGCGGGCTGCGAGGATCCAGGGCTAGTGTTCGGAAAAGAGTACGGCTTTATGATGAGTGCTGGTGACACTATTCCCTTCGGTTCTCCCGTGTTGAGTTTTGCAGCCGCAGAGAGTCCGGCGGGCTCTAGTCTCCCGTCTTCGGACCTGGTGATGCGCTCCGGATCTAAGGTCGGAGCGGTGGTTGGAGCCGCGAACCCTTGGAAGATCAAGTCTCCTCGAATATCGGCGTCATAGTTCAGATTTCCAAAACCGATCTGGTGACTAGGGGCGTAGCTGTCGATCTGCTCCAGGTGGCCAACCGAGTTGGCTCGCAGTGCGAAGCCGCCAAATACGAAGATCTGACCGAGGAGAAAAATCTCGTTCCCGGCAGCATTGTTGTAGATGATCGATGGAACCATCGAGCCTTTCGATGACGGCACAGTGGAACTCTCAATGAAAGCACCAATGTTGGTGTCAAAACCGGTAGATCTCGGGTAGGGGGTCCCGAACTATGCGTCTAAGGATCGAAGGTAACAGGAGACAGGGGACACGATGTTTACCCAGGTTCGGGCCCTCTTGATGGAGGTAATACCTACTTCCTGCTTGATTGACTTTGATGAGTATATGGGTTACAAGAGTTGATCTACCTCGAGATCGTAACGGCTAAACCCTATATGTCTAGCATGTATGATTATGATTGCCCCTACGGACTAAAACCCTCTGGTTTATATAGACACCGGAGAGGGCTAGGGTTGTACAGAGTCGGTTTACAGAGAAAGGAATCTTCATATCAGCACGCCAAGCTTGCCTTCCACGCCAAGGAGGGTCCCATCCGGACGCGGGAAAGAGCCTTCTATCTTGTATCTTCACGGCCCATAAGTCCGGCCAATGTCGCATAGCCCGGACGCCCGAGGACCCCGTAATCCAGGACTCCCTCAATCGTGACGAGTACGACTACATCAACCACGTGATATACGCTTTCCCTTAACAGTCTATGAGGGTACATAGGCACACTCTCCCCTCTTGTTGCTATGCTTCTCCTAAATAGATCATGGGTGTTCGTAGGAAATTTTTTCATTTTCATGCTCCGTTCTCCATCAACCTTAGCACCTGTACAAGGTGGAGCATTGGGAGGGGCCTTATAGTGCCGAGTGGGGTGTGTTGAGTTGTATGATGATTGGTCGTTGCTTTATATATAAAACGGGGCATGAGTCTTTTTCGGTAGGTTCACTGTTCCTAATGATATTCGCACACGATTAGCTTTATAAGGTGTGTGACAAAAAAACTCTTAGAAGGCTGGTCACAACAAGATAAGACAACACAAAAATAGAACAACCAACAGTGCCATGGCGCATAATTGGACGTCCTCAACTTGCCGTCGAGCAAAAGTGCAAGAGAGAATGAACCGGGAGCGACTAGGATAAAAGCTGAGCCTAGGGTGCAAAAATAGAAAAAACATTCTGGGCCCTCGGGTTGAAAATCGATGGTGCAAGTTATGGTGGACCAATCTGTGCAGAAAGACCCCTCTTTTATGTATAATTTTCCTCGCGACGTCCTCCTCTTTCCAACGAGAGTCCCCGCCCATCTCTCTATCGCTTTGCCTGACGGTGGCGGCGGCAATCCGGATCCGGTGCAGAGCTTGAGGGCTACGCCGACGGGAGGTGCTTGACTACATCTTGCCGGAGACCATCGACGTGCACCACGTCGCCGCCTTCTATGAGGACGTACTCCGCTCCGCGCGCGTCCCTTCTCCCTATGGTTTCCAGGTCGTCTGTCTCCTCCTAACGGGCACCCCCGCCGCCATGGGCTACTGCACCCAGGGGGTGCGGGTGCCCCGCCCGCGTAGCTGCCGAGGATGCACCACACGGCCTTCTTGAAGCCCGCTTCTGTCACATCTGCAACAAGGAGGAGCCCACCCTGCCAGCAGCCAAGCTGCAAGGTTGGTACCTCGCTGCTTTCCTGTAGTGCCGATGAGGTGATACAGTGATTTTCTTTGTTGTGCGTAATTATTTTATCAATATGTTGACAGGGAAGATGCTAATATGAACCTGAAGTCAAACCTGATGCCATTTATTAGCTTGGAGATCTTTAATCTCTCAATGCTTTGGTTACATTGATTAGGAAACGTGTTAATGATAGTGAAGTTACAGAGACTGTGGTGACATTGCATTCCACATTTGGAGGTGCTGTGTAGTAGGCAGCAAAATGGGTTGCACTGGACTGTTCCATGTGATTAGTTCATTTTAGGAGTTCAGAACAGGTGGTTAACAAAGGAATGATGCACTGGAACTGTTACTTTGTTTACTTGTAGTTTTCTGTGTCTATGCTATTGTCCGACTGAGGATTTCGTCTTTGATTGGCATCGTAGTTCAGCGATGTTCAAATTTCTTCATAATACTTTTTGTACATCCCTCGTTTGATGTTGTTTGCTAAAATCCGTTTGTAGCCATGGTGTCGGTCAAATGGTGTTCAAAATATAAATGTCGGAGCTGCTACCTCATTTGCAGCGATTGATTTCCCAGTGCTTCTCATTGATGATTTCAGTACACCGGAAAAGAACCAATCATTCTCTAACGAGGTACCCACACAGCTGAATTTTGATCTAACATAATTTCTTATATCTGTCCATGTTTAAGTCCCTGAATTTATTCATGTTTGATAGGACATTATACACACTTATCACATGTGTCACTTGCCTTTAAATGAAAACTCTGTTGCAGTTTTCTTATTCTATATGAGCATTCATGAATCATGCTTTTCTGATTGCTTGGGAGTCAACTGAACTTTGATACTTAAACAATCAGAAGTTGTAACTTGCAGCACCATAAAATTGCACTTTCACTTTTCCAATTATACAAGAGATTCGTCCTTGCTGTGAATATATTTTGCCAGATGGTACTCCTTTTTCTTTTCTCTAGCCTGACATACGTCTTTGTGCTGCAGCATTTTAACAGAGTTTCTATCATTTGTGGTGAGTTGTTCCTTTTCATCATGTACGAGTTTAGAAAAGCAAACGAACTTCAGTTCCATTCTTAATTGTTGAACACCTACACGATTAGGACACGAGCTATTATTCAAGTCTAGAAATTTGTAGTATAAATACGAAGTAAGCACTATGCCACTACTGCAAGCAATTCTTTTGGGTCTGTACACAACCAATGTTGGTATTTCACTTGCAAGGGTGCAGTACTTTGTTCACTGTTTCAGTTCTTCAATTCTGGCAATTTTACTTAACTTTCATGCTAGTTACCTAAATATGATATTCCAGTGCTTAAAATACAAAAGCTATGCTTTTACAACATGTTGTATTTTATCACTTACAACTGTTTAGTCCACCAAAGAGCATCATTTCTAATTTCTTGCCATGTGATGTAAACCACAGAAATGTGTTTGCAGATTGATGAGACAACCGGAAGAATCAGGAGTACAAAGGGAGAGAAGAAGCATTTAGCAAAGGCTCCCTTGCTTACCAACCACGTGAGCGAAACTAATTTGTCTGCAATATAATTTTAATTTATTTAGTAAGCCTATGCATACAGCCGCACAGACTCGTGCTGCTGAGTCATACTTGTTTGGTGTGATCTCTCCCTTCAGATGAAACAAGATGAGCAAGAAGAACTTGAGCTAGAGGCAAAGGTCAACTGACATGTTCTCTATGTACCATGAAGATAGTAAAACTGATGCAATTTTAGTTGCAATGCTTCCCGGTCATGTACTAAAATGACGCTCTCATGTTATGTAACATTTGATATGCATGCATGTGGATCAGAGAGGACCCAGAAAATGGAATACCTTGCTGAAATCCATTTTCACCATTATATTCAGATGTGGGTGTGTATTGCCAGATAAAGTTAATGTTGGCTTTAATTTAATATGCATAATTTTTACAAAGGAAAACATTATTTTTCTTGTTTAATTGCTGGGCTATTCCCTATTTATCCAGATCTATGGTCATCTTATTTACTTTTCATTATGATAATTCTGTTAAACTTCTAATGCTTGGTTGTGAAGATCAAGCTACAAGACATACAAGTGTCATAAGGTGTTTACTGAGTCTGGACTAATGTAAATCATCTTTTGTGTTCTATTCTGTTTCGGATGGTCCACTTTCTCATGTACACAAAGACATGCAACGCTGTGAAGATTTGGAAACGGATGAAAAGCTTGAGGTTGTTACTGCAAATGTCATGTTTATATCTAACTAGAACTAGGGGGTGTTCCATAAAATGTACAATAAGTGGGAACAGACCCCTCCTTCAGAATCTGTACCATCGGTCTGTAATCTGACGGCTCAGATTGCATTTTTCTATTTTTGCACCTGTACATCATCTTCTATTGTAGTCGTTCCCGAATGAACCACCACTAGAAGGCACCACGTCGACCGACAAAAAAGTAATGAATGCAGCGTGAGGAAGAAGCTTAAGATCTTTCAATTAGGTTTTCGTGGTCGTCTGGGATTGATGCTGCTGCATTTGATTGATTTATTTATTTATTCTTGCCGACGTTCTCCTTTCCTGGGTCGAGTTACGTTTGCTGCTGTAGCAGTTTGATGTGATTCTACATCGATATGAGCTTGTAACAGAAGCGCGCCCTGTTGCTGGAAATCGGTCACTGATGCACGGGAATAAGAAGGCTTGTGCGGAAATGTCATCAACTTGGTCCCATGGTCTAGTGGTTAGGACACTGGACTCTGAATCCAGTAACCCGAGTTCAAGTCTCGGTGGGACCTTAATTTTTTGTTCCTCTTTCTTTCTTTCTTTCGCATACAATGAACCCACCTTGTTCTTTTTCATTTTTCTCTCTTCTTTTTTGCGTACAGTCAGAGATGCAATTCAAGATGGCCAATTTTTAGCTCAATATCAGCTCCCCGCTAGATATCAACTCTCCTGTAGTTACTACCCATGCTGAACATGTAAAAAATTGTAACACAGAAATCCAGAATGGCAAGTACATCGCAAGGAAAAAAAAATGGCAAGTAGGTATGCTTACCAAAACTACCGGCCACTTGCAGCGCCGTTTATTCCCAGTTCAGATTACAGGTTTTTATTCTCAGTATAAGTTACAGAAAACTGTCTCACTGAAAGGGGTGGGAGATAAAGAAAGTCTACTCCTTGTATACACAGTTTTTTCACCTACTAGGACAACAAAATATGCACATCAGATGATGGATTATACGCATCTGAGATTAACAACAGCAAAAAGTCTCGGCTCATGTAAGGTATAGCTAATCTATGGTGATCCTACACAACAGCTCTGTCTTCCAGCTCTACTGGATCCGGGAGCATATCCCGTGAAGCCTTCTTGAAGGAGAAGGAATTTTCCTCCTCGTCGCTTCCTTCGGATTTTGCTGACTGCCTACAGGTAAGTACTTTCCCTGATGTTTGCACCTCGGAGTACTGGTACGAGTGCCCATGGAAAGCAGAACGCCAAGAGCTTCGGGATGAGGTACTTGTGAGCCGAGCTGAACTGGGGCTCGAGAAGAGCTCTTCCCGCACCACCCCTAGCGGGTTCTCCAGCGCTTTCAAGATGTACCGAGCGAGAGGCCGCCTGGAGGGCTTTGGATTCAGGCATGTCTTCGCGACAATGGAGACTGCCCATACTTCTTCTAGGTGGTCTTCGTCCACAACAAGTGAAGGGTCTACAATATTTGTGACACTCTCCTTGTCATGGGTTTCAATGTAATCTAAAGTGCTTGCCAACCACTCCTCTGAGTCGGTGTCGTTTGAGCCACTCACACCAAATTTCCCGGTGATTAGCTCAAGTAGCACCTTTCCAAAGCAGTAAACATCATATGTGCGGCTAGCAGGTGGACCTGTTAGGTGAAGAACATGCATAAAATTTTGCTCATCAGAATTATTATCCACATGCTGTACAGTATAAAACTACTGGAAAAGAGAGTTATGAAGAAGCTTTACACACCTGACATGTTCTTGTCGAGAGACCTGCCATAAAAAAGAGAGACAGATACAGATGTCAGCCAAAGAGCCCTGATATTTTATATACTTGGACAAACATCAAGTTTTCAAAAAAAAATGTGGACGATCCATCTTGTGTTTGGGAGATGATGTGGAAGTTTCATTACGGCATTACCTCAGAGACAAGGTGTAAATTACAGTGATATGTTACACTAACTGGAAAAAACAGCCATTTGTCATCATATTTACTCAATAGCGTTGACTTGTACTGGTCACTATCTTGATGCAAACTGTTCGATAGGATATACCGAACAGCTCTTAACAAGTAATTTGTTTTCGATGTAACAGGGATGAGGAACCACCAATATGTACGATAAATAGTCTAGTTGAGTGTGCAGTAACACATTCTTGTAGAAACAAAATACAGTAGTCGTCCCCAGTTCATAAGCTTTATTTTGAGCATTAAACTAAGGATAAACTGTAGTGAGCAACTAAATAGGTCATTACTTTTACTCTCGGTTGAAAGTGATGTTCGTGAAAAAAAAAATGCTGATGAGATACTCATACTACAACAGTATAACCATTTAGGCCACTAGAGTTTCTTTTAAGAGTAGCATGCTAACTATAGTAGAAGATGACATAGAGGTCTTACTTTGATGATCTCAACATCCTAGAGAAGAAACTCCTGCTGCCATCACTTGGTTGAAGGCAAATTTCACTCAAACTTCCAAGGCACACTTCAAATTTGTCATCAAGAAGAACACTGCTTGCTTGGATATCTCTACAAATATCATGACGTGATCACAAATGAATAAGAACAAGTACTGACTGAAAATATTAAAAAATCATATCAAAAACAAAATCGAAGAAATTGAGCAACCCGCATCAACTCAGATTGGGATGGTCAAATAATGGCAATTATAACACCATGACAGAGGGACGCAACACAAGGCTTAGTCAAGCACAAAACAAATAAATGATTTAATCAACTTTACTGCATGCTGCTTATAATTATTCCTTGTTTTTTCCAATGCATTTGCACATGTAAAGAAACCATATGCATGTAGGCTGTTGTTCAGCCCAAAGCTAGTGTTGCATTTTGGAGTATTTTCTTTCTTTTGTTGCAGTTTTTTTATTGGACGTAAGCCTTGTAACTTTTTGTTTTCCCGTCTTCTTAATACAAAAGCAGAGCACCTGCTAGTTCCCTTAGTAAAATCCTAAACAAAAATGTCTAGAAAATTCCAAAGCATGTTAGAATTAATACCATTGATATGAAGCCAATGCATCTAGGAAATATATAAGATAATATTTACTATATATTAAGCATGGCATCTGGTGTCCTCACTTCTAAATGTTGGTCGACAAAATGATTATACATATTATTTTCTTCCAGAAATGGTTTTTGGGCATGCATTGAGTGAGATGTGCAACTACAACCATTTTTAGAGGCCTACATGGGCAATATTATTTTCCTTCTGTCACTGTCTCACTTGTGATCTCTAGTAAAACTTCTTCATTAAAATGCCATGATTTATTGAACTGCATAGAATCTGAACTTTCCACATTCTAATCATGATGTTAATGCTGAAAGTAGCTTACCACAGCTATGAGATGTTTTATACAATAATTTTTTTCAAAAACTGCCATACTCCAAAAAGTAGTGCCTGGCATCCATAACCATACCTGTGAACCAATGGTGGACTACATTCATCATGAAGGAAGCACAGGGCCTCAGCTACACCAATTGCAACCTTCAGTCTTGTTATCCAATCCAATGAAGATAACCCCACTTCAGCATCCGCTGGCTTCCTGTGCAGTGCAGTTGTCAAATCTCCCTTTGACATGTACTTGTACACTAGCAATTCCTCGTCATCCTTGACCAAATGCCCCAGCAATGGAACAATCCTGGCATGGGATTTTTTGACAAGAAAGCTTAATTCCACTATGTTCTTCTTACTGCTCTTCATGTCGACCTTTTTTATGACAACATTTAAGCCACTCTCTAAGGCACCACGATAGATGTCCCCGGAGCGCCCATGCTTGACAAGGTTATCATCTCCAAAGCCTCCAGTGACATGGTGCAACTGCTCATAGGTGAGCTCATCCACGACGACAGGCAAACCCTTGGGTGGACTGTTAGCTGCCCGGGATGGTGACATCACCATCGGATTCACACTGCTGCTCTTGCGACCAGAGCGGATGCCGTCGTCGTTCTGCTCCAGCCCTCTTCCTCTAGGCCTCCTTCTCCCCCTCCTCACCAAGCAAAACACCAGTGCTGCAAGTGAAAGGACAACCACGATAGCTGCAGCTCCAAGAACTCCAGCTAGTACATGTTTCCACCTGACGCCTTTCTTGCCCGGTGATGGTGATGCTTGTTGTGGTTCTGGCAATGGCAATCCATTCCTCTTAAAGAAATCCTCGCAATCACCAGGGCTGCGCTGGCCTGGTACGCCTGGCAAGCAATTCATCTCGATGTGGACTGTTCCCTCAGAGCCATTCTGAAATCCAGTGGTGGCCGCTTGGCCAAAGTAATTGCTCGACACATCGACCACCTGAAACCTCTTCTTGAGGGACACCAGGCCATCGCCAATCGCACCATAAAGTGAATTCCCCGAGGCGTTAAACAGAGCTCCGGCTCCGTCACCGGCGGAGGCAGACACGTCGGGAAGCTCCCCGGTGAGATTGTTGTTGGAAAGGTCAAGGGTCCGGAGAGCCTTACTGGAGAAAACCGACGCCGGAATCCGGCCGGAGAGGCTGTTACCAGCGAGAACGAGGGTGGTCAGGTTCCCGGACATGCCGAGGTAGAGGGGCAGCTCGCCATCGACGCCGGCGGAGCTGATGTCCAGGACGGCGAGCGACGGCGGGAGGCCGCGGCCGAACCAGGCCGGGATCCGGCCGGGGAGCGGGAACCCGGAGGCGTTGAACTCCTCGAGGGCCGCGAGCCCGCGCAGCGCGTCGACGGCGAAGGCGGCGCTGCGTTCCCCCAGGCGGGTGCGGCGGAGCCCGCCGAGCCGGACCACCGCGACGCGGCCGGCGCGGCAGGCGACGCCGGCCCAGGCGGCGCAGGGGTCGGCCTTGGCGGGCCAGTCCCGCGCGCGCAGGCCCAGGGACGCGCGCAGCCCGTGGAGCGCCGCGAGGTCCTGCCGCACGAGCGTCGGCTGCGGCTGGCCCCGGGCGAGCGGCAGCAGCAGCGGCGCGAGCAGCAGCAGCAGCAGGCGGAGGAGGGCGCTGCGCGGAAGCATGGGGGAGGAGGTGGCGGAGCGGAGCGGAGCAGAGTGGGGTGGGGTGGGGGTGTGTGCGGCAGCGGTGGCTACGGGAGGTGGTGTGTCATGGCGCGCCCATGGCGGAGGAAGTGGTGCGCGCAAGGTGTTCGGCGCTTTGGGTGGCCCGGCCTCCGCCTATTTCCTCGCCGGTCAGCGTCTGGGGAAGCAGCGAGTTGACCACGGGGAGCACGGGGAGACGCCAAGGCGAAGTGGGGGAGGGCCGTCGCTCACTTCCATGCGGGCCCCACCAGAGGTTCCTTCCACCAGCGGGTGGTGGTGGCGGCGCGGGAGGGGAGGTGGTGGAGTCTGATTGGACCGAGAGCTCATCATTTGCCGCGAGCGTACGTGCGCGTTCGTGGCGCTGACCTGTGGGGCCCCGTCTCGGCCGCGTGTGAAGGAATGTTCCCACCTGTAGTGGTATCTTTTGAAAAGTAATAAAAAGACGATTTAGGTTGCCGTCATTTTCGAATCTCCGGGAGGCAAAAGAAAACACGATGGAATGGGTTCCTCACCGATTTCATTTTCTATTCCAGATGCGTGCATCCAAGACGATCATGGTGGTGTCATATCGAATAAACGTGCTAGCGCATCGATTGAACTCATGAATCATGATGCACAATCTTGCTCCTTCAAGTCTTAGAGCAACTCCAACGCAGCGACCTATTTAATCAACTCGTGTCATTTGTGTCCGTGCAAATAAAAAAAACACTGCTCAACGCACAGACCCATTCTCATTTACTATCTATTTTGTGTCCGTTTGGATCCATTTTCGACACAAATTTGGGTCACATTTGGAGCGGAGGCAGACACAAAGCGGATGCTTTCTGTGTCCCCTTCGTCCATCTATGTCTGCTACATGCGAGGCATAGCCTATCTATCATAGACCCACTTCTCTCTCTTGCTTTTTCTCTCCACTGGCCCACCCACCCACGCACGCACCGCATCTCGCTTCCGTCTCTCTTGCCGCTCGTCCTTGCTGGTGCCCATCCATGTCGACGCCCGTTCCCATTGACACGTGTCGCGTGCAGGCGCTCGTCCCTGCCAACGCGAAGGCAGCAGGCGCCAATCCCCTTCGGCGTCCGTTCCTGCTGCCGGCGCGACGGTTGCATGCATTCGTCCCGCGCAGAAGCTTCTCCCTGCCGGCGCCCGTCAATAGGCTTATTGTTGTTATCGATGGGGTGATCGGGGCCTCAGACTGCCTTACTTTAAGGGAGATGCATATTGGAGGGTGTTTTGGTACTCCATGAGGCAGTTAATGAATTGAATAGGAAAAAACTCTCTAGTGTTCATTTCAAAATTGACTTTGAAAAGGCCTTTAACAAAATCAAACTTTGGAAATGAAACTGTTTTTTCACAAATGAAATCATGACCATTATCTCTCAGGAGGGATGAGGGTCAAAGTGAATGGGGAAATTGGGTTATACTTAAATACCCATCAGGGTTTGAGACAAGAAGACCCACTGCCCTCTTACTTTTTGACCTAGTTGTAGATGTACTTAACATTTTTAGTGGGCAAGGTTGTTAATCAAGGTCTTGTCACTAGGCTGACCAAACATTTAACGAAAGGAGATGTTGCCATATTTCAATATGCACATGACACAATCCTTCCTATGCAAGATGGTTTTGAGCAAGCCACTAACATGAAATTCATGCTATGTCTCTTTGAGGAGATGTCATGCTTGAAAACTAACTACCACAAGAGTAAAGTATTTTGCACAAGGCACGCTAAAGAAAGAACTAGTCTCTTTTGAATAAAGGTTCACCTATGGCAGTGGTAGCTTGCTATGAAGTATTTTGGGATTCCAGTGGGTGAGAAGAGACTTAAAAATAGTGACTAGGTCCATTTGCTGGGAAGATTGAGAAAAGGATAGGATGTTGGCTTGGTAAAAACCTTAACATTGGGGGCTTCAGGGGAAGACTATTTTAAATAAGTCTTCTCTATCTTGTTTGTGTCTCTCTATATGATGTATTTCTATTATCTCTTCAAAGGGATCAAGGAGAAATATGATGGACCGAGATGGAGGTTCCTCGGGAGCGGGGAGAAAAATAAGAGAAAATGCCACTTGGTTGTTGGCTTGTGGTAGACTTAGAGCTAGGTTTCTCTAGAGGGGGGCAAAAACAAGACAAAATACCACTTGGTCTCTTGGCATGTGGTTTGCCTTCCTAAAGATCGGGTGGTTTAGGGAATTAGGGTTGCTTGATCTGGAATTAATAAATGCTGCCATTTTTCATCCAAGTGTTCGTGGAAGTTGTTTAATGAACTTAGCCTTTTTCATGATATGATTAGAGAAAAATATCTTGGGGGGGGGGGCTCGGGGAAAGGTACAACATAGAGAGGGAGATTCTCACTTTTGGTAGCGGATGCTGAAAGTAAATGATCTCTTTCTTTCCTGTTGTAGATTATGAGTCGGTAATGGTGAGAAGACAAGGTTTTGAGAAGACACATGGTTATGCAATGATACACTATATCAAGTTTTCCCAAGACTATACCTAATTTCCGACATCATATTACTGTTAGTGCCACTCTTGATAGTAACCTTTCTACCTTGACTTTTTTGAGAACCTTGGTAGGGGAGAAAGCGGGGCTTTGGACCAAGCTGCAACTAATGTGTGTTTATTTTCAACCTTAGTGATATATAACATATAATGTCTTGGTTACTTACTAGTTCTGGGAATTTCAGCATTAAATCCTTTTATGCTGCAATGCAAACTAGTGGTGTGGTGCCTTATAAATTTCTCCCGAGAGTGGAAAATCCACTTAGAGGCAAACTTTCATCTAGTTGGTGATTAAAAAAAGCATCCTGACTAGAGATGTCTTACTCAAGAGGGGAGGTTGTTGTGAACCAGACTATTTATTTTCGCGTGAAGCATGGGTCCATTAATCATCTTTTTTCCGAATGTCCCCTTGCAAGATATATTTGGAATGTGATTAGTTACCCTTTGGGGATTGAATGCCACTTTCCATAAGATGAAACATGCTTTAGGTGGTTAAAAACATTGGCGACAAGAAAAAATATATATACTATTGGGCTTGTAGTTGTGTTGTGGAGCATCTCGAAAGCTCACAATATGGCCTTGAAAGATCGTGGATGTCGCCTAGAGGGGGGTGAATAGGCGCTTTAAAATAATTACGGTTTAGGCTTGAACAAATGCGGAATAAACCTAGCGGTTAATTTGTCAAGCACAAAACCTACAACAACTAGGCTCACCTATGTGCACCAACAACTTATGCTAAGCAAGATAAACAACTAGGTGATAGCAAGATACATGACAAGAAACAATATGGCTATCACAAAGTAAAGTGCATAAGTAAAGGGCTCGGGTAAGAGATAACCGAGGCACGCGCAGACGACGATGTATCCCGAAGTTCACACCCTTGCGGATGATAATCTCCGTTTGAAGCGGTGTGGAGGCACAATGCTCCCCAAGAAGCCACTAGGGCCACCGTAATCTCCTCACGCCCTCGCACAATGCAAGATGCCGTGATTCCACTAAGGGACCCTTGAGGGCGGTCACCGAACCCGTAAAAACGGCAACCCTTGGGGGCGGTCACCGAACCCGTACACTTTGGCAACCCTTGGGGGCGGTCACCGGAACCCGTCAAATTGCTCGGGGCGATCTCCACAACCTAATTGAAGACCCCGACGCTTGCCCAGAGCTTTACACCACAATGATTGAGCTCCGAACACCACCAACCGTCTAGGGCGCCCAAGCACCCAAGAGGAACAAGTTCAAGGGTACCAAGCACCCAAGAGTAATAAGCTTCTCAACTTGTAACTTCCACGTATCACCGTCGAGAACTCAAACCGATGCACCAAATGCAATGGCAAGGGCACACGGAGTGCCCAAGTCCTTCTCTCTCAAATCCCACCGAAGCAACTAATGCTAGGGATGAAAATGAGAGGAAGAACAAGAAGGAGAACACCAAGAACTCCAAGATCTAGATCCAAGGGGTTCCCCTCACATAGAAGAGAAAGTGATTGGTGGAAATGTGGATCTAGATCTCCTCTCTCTTTTCCCTCAAAAACTAGCAAGAATCCATGGAGGGATTGAGAGTTAGCAAGCTCGAAGAAGGTCAACAATGGGGGGAGAACACGAGCTCAAAGGATCAAGTAGAATGGGGAAGAAGACCCCCTTATATAGTGGGGGGAACAATCCAACCGTTACCCCCACTTCAGCCCCGCAGAGAGCAGTACTACCGCTTGGCCAGTGGTACTACCGCTTGCCCCTATAAGCGGTACTACCGCTCCCCCTCGCGGTACTGCCGCTGGGCCCAGAGAGGTACTACCGCGGTGGCAGGGCGGTACTACCGCATACGAGCGGTACAACGGCCCCCACTGCCGTGGCTAGTACCGTAAAACCCGACACGAAAAAGACCCCTCGAATCGAGGCGGTACTAGCACGAGACCGCAGCGGTACTACGGCTGGGGGCTACCAGCGGTACTACCGCTCTGGAGCGGTACTACCGCTCTAGAGCGGTACTACCGCTTGTAGCACCCAAGCGGTACTACCGCTCCGGCCCGCGGTACTACCGCTAGGAAACCAAAACTGCCATAACTTCTGCATATGAGCTCCGAATTGAGCAAACTCAAGCTTGTTGGATAGAGGAAGACGAGTAGCATCAAAACAGCCCTGACCGAGAAGAACCGGCATAATCTCCAACATCGAAAACATCATAGAAGATGCGAATGAACTCCGTTTTCGATGAACTCGAGCTTGTCATCAAGATGACCATAAGCTCCAAAACTCACAAAGAGAAGAACCAAACAAGAACCAATAAAGATGATGCAAGGATGCAATGGTTTGAGCTCTCTATGAACAATACGATCAAGCTACTCATCGAGAGCCCCCCTTGATAGTACGGCAATCAATCCTATAACCCGGTCTCCCAACTACCATCATGAGACCGGTAAAATAGAAAACCTATCAAGAGCAAACCTTTGCCTTGCACATGGTCCACTTGAGCTAGATGATGACGATCTTGACTCCCTCAAGTTGGACCACCTTTCTTGGTTGCGTTGGCTCGATGAAGACTAGTTGATTGCTCCCCCATGCTCCACTATGGGTGAGCCACTCTTCCGCACATCTTCACAAGTCCATTGTCACCACAATGGACGGCAAGCTTCAAGCATTTCATCTCTTCATGATGCTTCACTTGAACTTGCACACCGCAACATCTTCACAAGTCCATTGTCACCACAATGGACGACAAGCTTCAAGCATTTGATCTCTTCATGATGCTTCACTTGAACTTGCACACCGCAACCTAACCCCACAAAGAACTCTCACGAAGATCATGGGTTAGTACACAAAGCGTAATTGACAATGCTCACCACACCATGGGATCGCTTGATCCCTCTCGGTACATCTTCTACGCTTTGTGAGTTGATCAAGTTGATTCACTCTTGACTTAGTCTTGATCAACCATGAATCTTTTCAACTCTCTTCATTTGGATGATGTCTTGAAGATATACATGAATGATCACACAATCTTCTTCTCCAAGACATGCTTGCAATAAGCTCAACTCTCACATGACCAATCTTTGGATAATTCCTTAATAACACCTTGGTCACCACATAAACTCTTTGAAACCAACACATGAACTTCAAGAAATGCCTATGGACAAATCCTTCAAATATAACTCAAGGCAACCATTAGTCCATAGAGATTGTCATCAATTACCAAAACCAAACATGGGGGCACCGCATGTTCTTTCAGGCCTGCTTCGAGTAAAAATGGCCAACTGAGCCTATCGATGTTCTTTACAAGGTTTCCTTTTGTATTAACACATTGAGTGACTTGCATGTGGGGGAGGACATAAGACCGGGACTACGGAGCTGTGCAAAGCTTATGGATCAAGTCGCAGATGAGCTATTTTGTGCAAGATGTGTTGGGGATCGTAGCAGAATTTTAAAATTTCCTACGCATCACCAAGATCCATCTATGGAGTATACTAGCAATGAGGGGAAAGGAGTGCATCTACATACCCTTGTAGATCGCGAGCGGAAGCGTTCCAATGAACGGGGTTGATGGAGTCGTACTCGCCGTGATCCAAATCACCGATGACCGAGTGCCGAACGGACGGCACCTCCGCGTTCAACACACGTACGGAGCAGCGACGTCTCCTCCTTCTTGATCCAGCAAGGGGGAAGGAGAGGTTGATTGAGATCCAACAGCACGACGGCGTGGTGGTGGAAGTAGCGGGATCCCGCCAGGGCTTCGCCAAGCGCAAGCGGGAGGGAGAGGTGTTGCAGGGGGAGAGGGAGGCGCCAGGGGCTGTGGTATTGCTGCCCTCCCTCCCCCACTATATATAGGCCCCCTGGAGGGGGGCGCCGGCCCTGGAACCCATCTACAAGGGGGGCGGTGGCCAAGGGGGAAGGGGGGTGGCTTCCCCCCCAAGCCAAGTGGGGCGCCCCCCACCCCTAGGGTTTCCAACCCTAGGCGCAGGGGGAGGCCCAAGGGGGGCGCCCCAGCCCACTAAGGGTTGGTTCCCTTCCCACTTCAGCCCATGGGGCCCTCCGGGATAGGTGGCCCACCCGGTGGACCCCCGGGACCCTTCTGGTGGTCCCAGTACAATACCGATAACCCCCGAAACTTTCCCGGTGGCCGAAACTGGACTTCCTATATATAATTCTGCACCTCCAGACCATTCCGGAACTCCTCGTGACGTCCGGGATCTCATCCGGGACTCCGAACAACTTTCGGGTTTCCGCATACTCATATCTCTACAACCCTAGCGTCACCGAACCTTCAGTGTGTAGACCCTACGGGTTCGGGAGACATGCAGACATGACCGAGACGCCTCTGCGGTCAATAACCAACAGCGGGATCTGGATACCCATGTTGGCTCCCACATGTTCCACGATGATCTCATCGGATGAACCACGATGTCGAGGATTCAATCAATCCCGTATACAATTCCCTTTGTCAATCGGTACGTTACTTGCCCGAGATTCGATCGTCGGTATCCCAATACCTTGTCCAATCTCGTTACCGGCAAGTCACTTTACTCGTACCGTAATGCATGATCCCGTGACTAACTCCTTAGTCACATTGAGCTCATTATGATGATGCATTACCGAGTGGGCCCAGAGATACCTCTCCGTCATACGGAGTGACAAATCCCAGTCTCGATCCGTGCCAACTCAACAGACACTTTCGGAGATACCCGTAGTGTACCTTTATAGTCACCCAGTTACGTTGTGACGTTTGGCACACCCAAAGCACTCCTACGGTATCCGGGAGTTGCACGATCTCATGGTCTAAGGAAATGATACTTGACATTGGAAAAGCTCTAGCAAACGAACTACACGATCTTTTGTGCTATGCTTAGGATTGGGTCTTGTCCATCACATCATTCTCCTAATGATGTGATCCCGTTATCAATGACATCCAATATCCATAGTCAGGAAACCATGACTATCTGTTGATCAACGAGCTAGTCAACTAGAGGCTTACTAGGGACACGTTGTGGGCTATGTATTCACACGTGTATTACGATTTCCGGATAACACAATTATAGCATGAACAATAGACAATTATCATGAACAAAGAAATATAATAATAACCATTTATTATTGCCTCTAGGGCATATTTCCAACAAGATGAAGCTAGACATCATGGATCTCTAGACTGACTTGAGAAGATGGGGCCTGAGTAGAACTGGAATCTGCTTAGAAATGGTGACGCCTAGCTTCTATTGTTGTTTCAGTGTAGTTTGTTTTTGCGCAGGCTATCGTATGTGTTTCGGGGACGAGTGTGCTTATGAATGTGGACAATTAGCTTCAAGTTTTCATCGTCTTCTTGCTTAACCTCTTCTGCTTCATCTGTTTTACTATGGTTTAGTTGGCTAGCTAATTGGTTAGCGTGCTATGGTTGTAATGAACTTGTGGTTTCTTATATGAAATTGGGAGAGAAAGTCTCTTTTATTAAATAAAACTCTTATATGTATCAACTAAAAATATGGGAAAAACTTTCCCTCAATTGGCTAATATTTCTAACACTCTGGCCGCCTCCCATGGATGATGTGTGTCCTCGGTGTTGGGTAACGTAGCAGAAATTCAAAATTTTCTACGCATCACCAAGATCAATCTATGGAGTAATCTAGCAACGAGGGGAAGGAGAGTGCATCTACTTACCATTGTAGATCGCGATGCGGAAGCGTTGCAAGAACGCGGATGAGGGAGTCGTACTCGTAGCGATTCAGATCGCGGTTGATTCCGATCTAAGCACCGAAGAACGGTGCCTCCGCGTTCAACACACGTGCAGCCCGGTGACGTCTCCCACGCCTTGATCCAGCAAGGAGAGAGGGAGAGGTTGGGGAAGACTCCATCCAGCAGCAACACGACGGCGTGGTGGTGATGGAGGAGCGTGGCAATCCCGCAGGGCTTCGCCAAGCACCGCGGGAGAGGAGGAGGAGGGAGAGGGGTAGGGCTGCGCCGAAAGAGAGATGTTCTCATGTCTTGGGAAGCCCCAAACCTCAACTATATATAGGGGAGGGGGAGGGCTGCGCCCCCATCTAGGGTTTCCCCCCCAAGGGGTGCGGCCAGCCCTAGATGGGGCTTGGGGGGCGGCCAAAGGGGGGAGGAGTGCCTCCCAAGTCAAGTGGAGGCCCTCCCCCTTAGGGTTTCCCCTCTCCCATGCGCATGGGCCTTGGGGGGGCTAGTGCCCCTGGCCCATTAAGGCTAGGGCGCCCCCTTACAGCCCATGCTACTGTATTGGACGTGGTGGAACATTTTCCGGACCTCCGGACCCCTCCGGAATCCTCCGGAATCTTCTGGAAGCTTCCCGGTACAATACCGAAAAAACCCGAACTTTTCCCGGAACCCGAACAACAACTTTCCATATATAAATCTTTACCTCCGGACCATTCCGGAACTCCTCGTGACGTCCGGGATCTCATCCGGGACTCCGAACAACATTCGGTAACCACGTACATGCTTTCCCTATAACCCTAGCGTCATCGAACCTTAAGCGTGTAGACCCTACGGGTTCGGGAACCATGCAGACATGACCGAGACGTTCTCCGGTCAATAACCAACAGCGGGATCTGGATACCCATGTTGGCTCCCACATGTTCCACGATGATCTCATCGGATGAACCACGATGTCGGGGATTCAATCAATCCCGTATGCAATTCCCTTTGTCCATCGGTATGTTACTTGCCCGAGATTCGATCGTCGGTATCCTGATACCTTGTTCAATCTCGTTACCGGCAAGTCTCTTTACTCGTTCCGTAACACATCATCCCATGATCAACTCCTTGGTCACATTGTGCACATTATGATGATGTCCTACCGAGTGGGCCCAGAGATACCTCTCCGTTTACACGGAGTGACAAATCCCAGTCTCGATTCGTGCCAACCCAACAGACACTTTCGGAGATACCTGTAGTGCACCTTTATAGTCACCCAGTTACGTTGTGACGTTTGGTACACCCAAAGCATTCCTACGGTATCCGGGAGTTGCACAATCTCATGGTCTAAGGAAATGATACTTGACATTAGAAAAGCTCTTAGCAAATGAACTACACGATCTTGTGCTAGGCTTAAGATTGGGTCTCGTCCATCACATCATTCTCCTAATGATGTGATCCCGTTATCAACAACATCCAATGTCCATGGTCAGGAAACTGTAACCATCTATTGATCAACGAGCTAGTCTCCTAGAGGCTTACTAGGGACATGGTGTTGTCTATGTATCCACACATGTATCTGAGTTTCCTATCAATACAATTCTAGCATGGATAATAAACGATTATCATGAACAGGGAAATATAATAATAACCTATTTATTATTGCCTCTAGGGCATATTTCCAACAGTCTCCCACTTGCACTAGAGTCAATAATCTCGTCCACATCACCATGTGATTAACATTCATAGGTCACATCACCATGTGACCAACATCCAAAGAGTTTACTAGAGTCAACAATCTAGTTCACATCTCTATGTGATTAACACTCAATGAGTTCTGGTTTGATCATGTTATGCTTGTGAGAGAGGTTATTAGTCAACGGGTCTGAACCTTTCAGATCCGTGTGTGCTTTACGAATATCTATGTCATCTTGTGGATGCTACCACGCGCTATTTGGAGCCATTTCAAATAATTGCTCTACTATACGAATCCGGTTTACTACTCAGAGTCATCCGGATTAGTGTCAAAGTTCACATCGACGTAACCCTTTACGACGAACTCCTTTTCACCTCCATAATCGAGAAAATTCCTTAGTCCACTAGATACTAAGGACAAGCCCGACCGCTGTCATGTGATCCTTTCCCGGATCACTATTGTACCCCTTGACCAACTCACGGCAAGGCACACTTCATGTGCGGTACACAGCATAGCATACTATAGAGCCTACGTCTAAAGCATAGGGGACGACCTTCGTCCTTTCTCTCTCTTCTGCTGTGGTCAGGTCTTGAGTCTTACTCAATACTTACACCTTGTAACACAGCCAAGAACTCCTTCTTTGCTGATCTATTTTGAACTCTTTCAAAATCATGTCAAGGTGTGCGTTCTTTGAAAGTATCATCAGGCGTCTTGATCTATCTCTATAGATCTTGATGCCCAATATGTAAGCAGTTTTATCCAGGTCTTCCTTTGAAAAAACTCCTTTCAAACAACCCTTTACGCTTTCCAGAAATTTTACATCATTTCGGATCAACAATATGTCATTCACATATACTTATCAGAAATGTTGTAGCGCTCCCACTCACTTTATTGTAAATACAAGTTTCTAACAAACTTTGTATAAACCCAAAAACTTTGATCACTCCATCAAAGCATCTATTCTGACTCCGAGATGCTTGCTCTAGTCCATGGAAGGATCGCTGGAGCTAGCATACCTTTTAGCATCCTTAGGATCGACAAAACCTTTCTGATTGTATCACATACAACCTTTCCTTACGAAAACTGGTAAGGAAACTTGTTTTGACATCCATCTGCCAGATTTCATAAATGCAGCTAATGCTAACATGATTCCGACGGACTTAAGCATTGCTACGGATGAGAAAATCTCATTGTAGTCAACTCCTTGAACTTGTGGAAATACTCTTTGCCACAAGCCGAGCTTCATAGACGGTAACATTACCGTCCACGCCCGTCTTCTTCTCAAAGATCCATTTATCTCGGATTTCATGGCTTCTAACCATTTGTCGGAATATGGGCCCACCATCGCTTCTCCATAGCTCGCAGGTTCAGTATTGTCCAACAACATGATATCTCAGACAGGATCACGTACCACTCTGAAGTAGCACGCATCCTCGTCGTCCTACAAGGTTTGGTGGTGACTTGATCCGAAGTTTCATGATCACTATCATAAGCTTCCACTTCAATTGGTATAGGTGCCACAGGAACAACTTCCTGTGCCCTGCTACACACTAGTTGAAGTGACGGTTCAATAACCTTATCAAGTCTCCACCATCCTCCCACTCAATTCTTTCGAGAGAAACTTTTCCTCGAGAAAGGACTCGTTTCTAGAAGCAATTACTTTTGCTTCCAGATCTGAAATAGCAGGTATACCCAACTGTTTTGGGTATTCTTATGAAGATGTATTTATCCGCTTTGGGTTCGAGCTTATCAGCCTGAAACTTTTTCACATAAGCTTCGCAGCCCCAAACTTTTAAGAAACGACAACTTAGGTTTCTCTAAACGGTGTCGTCTCAACGGAATTGTGTGGTGCCCTATTTAAAGTGAATGCGGTTGTCTCTAATGCCTAACCCATAAACGATAGTGGTAATTCGATAAGAAACATCATGGTATGCACCATATCCAATAGGGTGCAGTTATGATGTTCGGACACACCATCACACTATGGTGTTCCAGGCGGTATTAATTGTGAAACACTTTCCACAATGTCTTAATTGTGTGCCAAACTCGTAACTCAGATACTCATCTCTATGATCATATCACAGACATCTTATCCTCTTGTCACGACGATCTTCAACTTCACTCTGAAATTGCTTGAACCTTTCAATAATTCAGACTTGTGTTCCATCAAGTAAATACACTCAGCATCTACTCAAATCATCTGTGAAGTTAGAACTTAACGATATCCACTGCATGCCTCAGCACTCATTGGACTGCATACATCAAAATGTATTACTTCCAATAAGTTGCTCTCTTGTTCTATCTTACTGAAAACGAGGACTTTCAGTCATTTTGCCCATGTGGTATGATTTGCATGTCTCAAGTGATTCGAAATCAAGTGAGTCCAAACGATCCATCTGCATGGAGTTTCTTCATGCATATATACCAATAGACATGGTTCGCATGTCTCAATCTTTTCAAAAACGACTGAGTCCAAAGATCCATCTACATGGAGCTTCTTCATGCGTTCTATACCAATATGACTCAAACTGCAGTGCCACAAGTATGTGGTACTATCATTACTATTTTATATCTTTTGGCACGAACATGTGTATCACTACAATCGAGATTCATTTTAGGTGCAAGACCATTGAAGGTATTATTCAAATAAACAGAGTAACCATTATTCTCCTTAAATGAATAACCGTATTGCGATAAACATAATCCAATCACGCTCAACGCAAACACCAAATCTCGATGGTAGAGGGAGCATGCGATGCTTGATCACATCAACCTTGGAAACATTTCCAACACATATCGTCATCTCACCTTTAGCTAGTCTCCGTTTATTCCGCAGCTTTTATTTCGAGTTACTAACACTTAGCAACCGAACCGGTATCTAATACCCTGGTGCTGCTAGGAGTACTAGTAAAGTACACATTCATATAACGTATATCCAATATACTTCTGTCGACCTTGCCTGCCTTCTCATCTACCAAGTATCTAGGGTAGTATTGCTTCAGTGACCGTTCCCCTCATTACAGAAGCACTTAGTCTCGGGTTTGGGTTCAACCTTGGGATTCTTCACTAGAGCAGCAAACGACTTGCTGTTTCATGAAGTATCCCTTTTGCCCTTGCCCTTCTTAAACTAGTGGTTTTACTAACCATCAACAATTGATGCTCCTTCTTGATTTCTACTCTCGCGGTGTCAAACATCGCGAATAGCTCAAGGATCATCATAACTATCCCTGATATGTTATAGTTCATCACGAAGCTCTACTAGCTTGGTGGCAGTGACTATGGAGAACTATCACTATCTCATCTGGGAGATTAACTCCCACTCGATTCAAGCGATTGTGGTACTCAGACAATCTGAGCACATGCTCAACGATTGAGTTTTTCTCCCTTAGTTTGCAGGCTTAAGAAACTTGTCAGAGGTCTCATACCTCTTGACGTGGGCACTAGTCTGAAATCCCAATTTCAGTCTTCGGAACATCTCATATGTTCTGCGACGTTTCAAAAACGTCTTTGGTGCCACAATTCTAAACCGTTAGCATTACGCACTGAACTATCACGTAGTCATCAAAACGTGTATGTCAGATGTTTCGCAACATCTACAGACGACGCTGAGGTTCAGCACACCGAGCGGTGCATTAAGGACATAAGCCTTCTGTGCAGCAATGAGGACAATCCTCAGTTTACGGACCCAGTCCGCGTAATTGCTACTATAAACTTTCAACTAAATTTTCTCTCGGATCATATCTTAAACAGTAGAACTAAAGTGTAAGCTATGACATAATTTGCAAAGACCTTTTGACTATGTTCATGATAATGAAGTTCATCTGATTATGAACTCCCACTCAGATAGACATCCCTCTAGTCATCTAAGTGATACATGATCCGAGTCAAACTAGGCCATGTCCGATCATCACGTGAGACGGACTAGTCATCATCGGTGAACATCTCCATGTTGATCGTATCTGCTATACGACTCATGTTCGACCTTTCGGTCTCTTGTGTTCCGAGGCCATGTCTGTACATGCTAGGCTCGTCAAGTCAACCTAAGTGTTTTGCATGTGTTCCGAGGCCATGTCTGTACATGCTAGGCTCGTCAACAACCGTTGTATTCGAACGTTAGAATCTATCACACCCGATCATCACGTGGTGCTTCGAAATAACGAACCTTCGCAACGGTGCACAGTTAGGGGGAACACTTCTCTTGAAATTTTAGTGAGGGATCATCTTACTTACTACCGTCGTTCTAAGCAAATAAGATGCATAACATGATAAACATCACATGCAATCAAATAGTGACATGATATGGCCAATATCATTTTGCTCCTTTGATCTCCACCTTCGGGGCACCATGATCATCTTTGTCACCGGCATGACACCATGATCTCCATCATCATGATCTCCATCATTGTGTCTTCATGAAGTTGTCACGCCAACGATTACTTCTACTTCTATGGCTAACGCGCTTAGCAATAAAGTAAAGTAATTTACATGGCGTTATTCAATGACACGCAGGTCATACAAAAAATAAAGACAACTCCTATGGCTCCTGCCGGTTGTCATACTCATCGACATGCAAGTCGTGATTCCTATTACAAGAATATGATCAATCTCATACATCACATGTATCATTCATCACATCTTCTGGCCATATCACATCACATAGCACATGCTGCAAAAACAAGTTAGACGTCCTCTAATTGTTGTTGCAAGTTTTTACGTGGCTTGTATAGGTTTCTAGCAAGAACGTTTCTTACCTACGTAAAACCACAACGTGATATGCCAATTTCTATTTACCCTTCATAAGGACCCTTTTCATCGAATCCGTTCCGACTAAAGTGGGAGAGACAGACACCCGCTAGCCACCTTATGCAACTAGTGCATGTCAGTCGGTGGAACCTGTCTCACGTAAGCGTACGTGTAAGGTCGGTCCGGGCCGCTTCATCCCACAATGCCGCCGAAACAAGATAAGACTAGTAGCGGCAAGAAGAATTGACAACATCGACGCCCACAACTACTTTGTGTTCTACTCATGCATAGAAACTACGCATAGACCTAGCTCATGATGCCACTGTTGGGTAACGTAGCAGAAATTCAAAATTTTCTACGCATCACCAAGATCAATCTATGGAGTAATCTAGCAACGAGGGGAAGGAGAGTGCATCTACATACCATTGTAGATCGCAATGCGGAAGCGTTGCAAGAACGCGGATGAGGGAGTCGTACTCGTAGCGATTCAGATCACGGTTGATTCCGATCTAAGCACCGAAGAACGGTGCCTCCGCGTTCAACACATGTGCAGCCCGGTGACGTCTCCCACGCCTTGATCCAGCAAGGAGAGAGGGAGAGGTTGGGGAAGACTCCATCCAGCAGCAACACGACGGCGTGGTGGTGATGGAGGAGCGTGGCAATCCCGCAGGGCTTCGCCAAGCACCGCGGGAGAGGAGGAGGAGGGAGAGGGGTAGGGCTGCGCCGAAAGAGAGATGTTCTCATGTCTTGGGAAGCCCCAAACCTCAACTATATATAGGGGAGGGGGAGGGCTGCGCCCCCATCTAGGGTTTCCCCCCCAAGGGGTGCGGCCAGCCCTAGATGGGGCTTGGGGGGCGGCCAAAGGGGGGAGGAGTGCCTCCCAAGTCAAGTGGAGGCCCTCCCCCTTAGGGTTTCCCCTCTCCCATGCGCATGGGCCTTGGGGGGGCTGGTGCCCTTGGCCCATTAAGGCTAGGGCGCCCCCTTACAGCCCATGCTACTGTATTGGACGTGGTGGAACATTTTCCGGACCTCCGGACCCCTCCGGAACCCTCCAGAATCTTCTGGAAGCTTCCCGGTACAATACCGAAAAAACCCGAACTTTTCCCGGAACCCGAACAACAACTTTCCATATATAAATCTTTACCTCTGGACCATTCCGGAACTCCTCGTGACGTCCGGGATCTCATCCGGGACTCCGAACAACATTCGGTAACCACGTACATGCTTTCCCTATAACCCTAGCGTCATCGAACCTTAAGCGTGTAGACCCTACGGGTTCGGGAACCATGCAGACATGACCGAGACGTTCTCCGGTAAATAACCAACAGCGGGATCTGGATACCCATGTTGGCTCCCACATGTTCCACGATGATCTCATCGGATGAACCACGATGTCGGGGATTCAATCAATCCCGTATGCAATTCCCTTTGTCCATCGGTATGTTACTTGCTCGAGATTCGATCGTCGGTATCCCGATACCTTGTTCAATCTCGTTACCGGCAAGTCTCTTTACTCGTTCTGTAACACATCATCCCGTGATCAACTCCTTGGTCACATTGTGCACATTATGATGATGTCCTACCGAGTGGGCCCAGAGATACCTCTCCGTTTACACGGAGTGACAAATCCGAGTCTCGATTCGTGCCAACCCAACAGACACTTTCGGAGATACCTGTAGTGCACCTTTATAGTCACCCAGTTACGTTGTGACGTTTGGTACACCCAAAGCATTCCTACGGTATCCGGGAGTTGCACAATCTCATGGTCTAAGGAAATGATACTTGACATTAGAAAAGCTCTTAGCAAATGAACTACACGATCTTGTGCTAGGCTTAAGATTGGGTCTCGTCCATCACATCATTCTCCTAATGATGTGATCCCGTTATCAACAACATCCAATGTCCATGGTCAGGAAACCGTAACCATCTATTGATCAACGAGCTAGTCTCCTAGAGGCTTACTAGGGACATGGTGTTGTCTATGTATCCACACATGTATCTGAGTTTCCTATCAATACAATTCTAGCATGGATAATAAACGATTATCATGAACAGGGAAATATAATAATAACCTATTTATTATTGCCTCTAGGGCATATTTCCAACACTCGGTGGGGCCCGTCCACCACTTCTCCCTGCTGCCTTATCTTCTCCCCGATGACTCCCATCCACATCTCTCCCCCTTCATCACTAAGCTCCCCTCATTCCCCAGACGTCCAGCTCCTTCTAGCAGGCCACACCCTAGGATGGAGAGTGCTTGTTCAGGTAACGGCCAAGCAACAACACGTAGCAGCAGGCAAGCATGCTTGCTACAGGAAAAGTCGCGCAGCGTACGAGCAACAGTGGCCAGCTGAAAAGATGGTTGATGGCTCAATATTTTTTCACTTTCACATGGGTATTTGTGAAGGGTTTTTGTTGGTTCTTGCCTTAACGACAATCCTTCGAAAACGAAGAAACCTTGTTTACTTACTTGATGTGTAGGTACAAACACTTCGGGAAAGAAAGCAATCAACACCCTAGTCATTGAAGAAATTTGGAGCGACCCTCCCTTTTTGAGCAAACCTTCGTGGACCAAAGAAGAAGATAGTGTCTGGTATGAGCATGGACGCTCGTACCAGCGGTCATACCTTGCCGCCACCTCTTGATCTATACAAACAACTTTTGTGAAGGGACACATGAGAGGAGGGCTAAGAAGAAAGAAAGGAATCCAAAGAGGAGAAAACTTCACCACACGAAGAAGGGAGAAGGTATCCGAGAGAGAAGAACATCATTCAACTCAGTTTCGGTCTTCTCTGATCTTTACCCCCTTTCATTCATAGAAACCACCACATTTGAGAGAGTAACTCCAATTTGTAAGACCGGGCTTTGCAGCTCTATTCGCACTTGTTCAGAGATTGAGATCGGATCAATCATCCATACTATTGTAATTCTTTGCTCTCCATTTAACCTTCGCGTTTATTGGTTGTTCCACTCCCATGCGTGAGTAGTTTTCCATGGGTGTGGGAGATGTAGGTGACTAGTGAGATTCATTTGCGCCCATTCGATATGTGTTTTTTGTGATACTATTTCTATGATTGATTATTAAGTTGTTCATTTGTTGTGAGCGCAATTTGAGCTTTCTAATTTAAGAGCAAGGCAACATGATATGAAGACCTACATAGGTAACACATATTGTTTAGTGGGTCCGTGACCGCAAGGTGACATGTGTTGGTATCTACGAGGAGCGAAGACAATATGAGGATAACAGAAATCCACGACACTTGAAGCGTTGGTCCAGTCTCACGACCTTAATTGTTGAAACGCCCATGCACATCAGCATATGACAACGTTGATGCAAGACAATAGAGGAGAACAATCCCTGCATGGAGAAGTTCAACTACTCAAAGGTGGACTGTCTACTGAACACATAATCGATGAAGTAGAATCACATGAAAAATAATTGGTATTACCGTTGCACTAGCACACATGATATGCTGCAACCAAACCAAAAGTTTATTTACAGTGTTGTACTTGTGTTTATTTTTATGTTCTTTACTTTCTTGTGTTTACAACCCTATTTCAACCCACCTCCTGGTATGTTTTTGTTTTCGGAATAATACCAATCCCGGTAGGTATTCAGATAGTTAATTTGCACAAGATATGTGATAACTTGTGTGTGACAGAAACGATAAGATTAATACTCTCCTGTGTTTCTCGTTGGAAACGATATCTAATTGGATACTTACACGAATTTTGCTAACGGTCATCGGTGTCTTCCGTGCAATCAACGGGCAATGATGGCCAACGCGCAGGTTAGGATGACACCAGCCACCATGCAAGTTAGGGTGACACCGCCACGACGGCGGCTAGGAAGGCTAGCGTCCCGACCCAAGTAATTTTATGCTAGTGGGCCACGGCTCCGCTTGTCGCTGGGCACTCGGCTAATTCGAGAGCCGAGATGTATATTTTTTTACAACAAGGGTCTTCTTGCAATGGCGACCTCGAGCCAGAGATGCTTTTGCAATAAAGGTCCCGTTGCAATTGCAACAAAGGTCTTGTTGCACTGAAGATCTTGACGGACTGAAGATGCTTTTGCAGCAAGGGTCATGTTCTAGTAGTGGAGACAAAGACGGTTTTGCAACAAGAGAACCAGATGACCAGGCCCGGCCCTGATGGGGGGCAGGGGGGGCGGCCGCCCCGGGCCCCCCAACTCCAGGGGGCCCCTCCTGTTATGTTGTTGTACGCTGGTGGCTCATAGCTTCTGCCGGAAAGAAATTAGCCCAAATAATAAGGAAAGACGTAGCAGGACAAGCAAGTACAACATACGCAGGCAATCACGTCGTCCAATCAGTACGATCATGATTCGTGAGGCATGAGATCGCGTCCCTAATTCACTACCCTATTTGCCTCTCTATTCCCACGTCCTGAATTCCCGATCACAAGTCGCAGGCCGCCGGCAGATAGTATTCTCCGGTAGATGGATCCAGCCACACAGAACTCACATGCATATCGCCAGGCCATGGCAATTGACAGCGCCGAGCGCCTCCGGCCGGTATCCACTTTCCAGGCCATGGGCGTGCGATGTGGACTGTATGCGGGAACAAGTACATGGACAAGTGCCTCATTGCTGAGCGTCTAATCAAGGACGCCGATGCGATTGGTATGAGCTATATCATCTTACTATTACCTATTCCCCAATCCTTGTATGTAGGTTGCTAATTAATTAATTTACCTCCGTATACATATATGATGCATATCTTGCATGGTTAAATGGTTTGGCGACATTATGCATCTACAAGAAACTGTTGTATAAAATTGATGTCGACCCTATCATAAGTGAATTTGTGTCGAGAATTATTTTAAGAGACTCAAACTTATTTATCTATTTATTTTCCTTTGACTTTGCTCGGTAGTTTTGATGTTTTCTAGGATCAGTGAATGTCTATCGTTTGGAGTTTTCGTTTGTGAACATGTATGTCCTCGATAGCAGTGGCGGAGCATGAACCAAATACTAGGTGGGGCCAAATGAGTTTATAACATAGAAAATGCTAGGGTGATTAGAGACGCCGGAAGATTAGTATAGCGATTAGCATAAAAATAAGCATATTTGACAAAATTTAATCTACCAAGGGGGGCCAGCGCCCGGAATTGTCCCCGCTACGCTCCGCCACTGCTCGATAGAAGAATGAGTCAGCCCGTGTCATGTGTTCCCGGAGGCAAGCGGGTGTTAGTATGACACTTTTAAGTTATAATACCTAAAAAATATTAGATGCAAAAATTAAAATTGGGTTATGTTATGACCCTTATATTAGGGCCCCCTGAATTTTAGTTTCGCCCTGGGCCCCCAAAACTTCAGGACTGGCCCTGCAGATGACATATGATGGGCATCACACGATATCAGATCGGACGGCTCGGGACCGACAAAGATCAATCGACCGATGCACAGCACGTCCAAAAAATATCTTTATGTATACCCTACGATTCCCGCAAACAAAACAGAATACGAAGAGAAGACGTATAGCGTGTATATACGGAGATATAGGAAGAGTACTGGTGCACCTTTGCGTCGACTCTTCTTCAGGTAAATCAGCAGAATCGCCGAAGGAAAGCAACGTCACGGCATGAGATGAGACCCGATTTGCATGTGGAAAATCAGCGGAAGAAAAGATGACTAGCACTACTCCGTTGCCGCACGGTTGCCCCCGTTTTAGCATTTTAGTCCGTCGACTTGATTTGCTGATTTCTTCGGAGTCGTTCTCGTTCAGTCACCACGGGGGACAACCTCCTTTGTCGCCTCGCACACCCGTAGCTGTCAGTCAGTCGATGAATGATTTGATGCGCCCATCGCATCGTGGCGTGCGTGGAACGACCGATCCGCACGCTGCACGGTCCAAGTCTCCGGGGTGTCGAGCCAGCGAGTCGAGTCGAGTCATCGGCGGCTAGTCCAAGAATGCCGACAGGCGAGCTGGGATAAACCAATGCCGCGTCGCCGTCGCCAGTTCGGATTACCTTGAGGTGCGCGCCACACATCGCAAGGCGACACTGCTCGAGACATCGGCCAGCGACTCCTATCTTGTACAAGTTGTAGTACTCCGAGGAGTAGTAGCTCTGGTAATGTAGCCGCCTGGAATTTCCAAGGCGACTCGTCAGCCCCGTTCTGATCCTTCGTGTTTTAAAAGTAATGAGATGAGTAAACTTCTCGCGTTCGATGGGGTCGACGATAGTCGATAAGCTAATCCAGCCACGTAGAGGTGTCGCGGACCAGTCCAGTAGATACGTGCGTGCCCACGTGTACGCATCAGCAAGTACTCCTGACTCGTGCGAACCAACCTGTAGTTGGATGGTTAGAGGGACAGTGGTATCTCCAACCCACTAGGGTTCAAGTCCTGATGCTCGCATTATTCCTGGATTATTTCAGGATTTTCAGCGATGCGCTTTCAGTGGGAGGAGACGTTCCCGTCGACGACGAGGCGCCTACGGTGACTTCGTAAATTTCAAGATGACATGCCGGCTCAGTCTTTCGGAGGTGCTCATAGGGGTAGAGTGTACGTGTGTGCGTTCATAGGGGTGAGTGTATGCGCGTATGTATAAGCGCTTGCGTCTGTATTGATGTAAAAAAAGGTACTCCTGACTCGTGTCCTCTTGCGATGTGTGCGCACGGATGGAGTGAATTGCAGAAATCATCGACATTAGAGTTTAGGGTTGTAGGAAACATGAGTTTATTATTTTGTGTCAAAAACCACTAATTTTGTGTTCATTTATTTATTGCTGAAAACACTGGTTGACGACTTTGGCCCTTTAATGATGATTATGACCAATTGGTCTCGCAGAAGTTGACATGTGCAATGGTTTGTGGTAGACGACATTAGGCGGGTCTTTTTGCCAAAATGAAGAAAAATAAATCATTCCTTGATAGAAACTACTCAATCCCATAAGGTTATGCAACCATAGCCTTCAATGCCGATGGCTTGTGCAATTCACTCGCACGGTGCACTACCGATCGATCGATCGAAGCATGGAGGTTAGTGATCGATTAATCAATTACGTTCGTCAGTGTCGCTACCACTGATCACGACGGACGAACAGTACGTCTAGCAAGCTACTCTACTCCCATCATTCTGAATGTCGTTGATCCTCCGCCATGGACAGTGATTTCGCGTAATCATATGCATACGGAGCAGATGCTACATCGACGTCTATTTATACGACATGGTCCCTTAGCATCATCACACGTGCGAGCCTGTCCACGGCCTACACCTCGTTCCAGAGCGCATTCTAGAATTGATCAGCGCAGTGGTTGGTCCGCTTCAGTGTTATGTTGTGTTGTGTCGATCAGGCATGCATCCAGAAATAAGTATCTAGGGAGAACATGAGTGTTTTCAGAGCTCAGTGACTCTCGGCCGTCGGATCGATTGTTTAATGCGTTGTGGACCGTTCGATCTCGCTCCTGGTCGATATCAGCCGTTGGATCAAAAAAGTTACTGCTACAATGAATAGTTACCATCTCGTTCATGCCACCGCCTGCAATTACAGTGCCCGCCGAGGGTATTTGCATCATTTCGCACGTAGGCGTATAAAAGGCAGGAGCTCCCCGTGGAGATAACCTAGCTGCCGCCTCCTCGTGCACTCCCGCACTCGCGCCCGCTCCTCCCGCACGCGCGCCGCACCCTCACCTCTCTCTCCCCCTCCAAACCCTACCCCGCCGGTCGCCGCCACCGCTGTTGCTCGCCCTTGCCTCCCGCGCGGCGCCGTCTCCTGGCGTCCTCGCTCGCGTACTCTGCCGCATCTCCCGCGCCAGCAGATCGACGCAGCCGGGCCCGTCCACCGCCTCTCCCCGCCGCCCAGCTCGTCCCCGGCCTCCGCCCAGGTTAGACCTCGTCCTACAGCTAGCCCTCACCTCTCTCTCCCCCTCCAAACCCTACCCCGCCGGCCGTCGTCGCCACCGCTGCTGCTCGCCCTTGCCTCCCACGCGCCGCCGTCTCCCGGTCGTCCTCGCTCGCGTACTCTGCCGCATCTCCCGCGCCAGCAGATCGACGCAGCCGGGCCCGTCCACCGCGTCTCCCTGCCGCCCAGCTCGTCCCCGGCCTCCGCCCAGGTTAGACCTTGTCCTACAGCTCGCCGCCCGACTACCTTCCGGATAAGCTCAGCTCGGAGGAAGTGACCCATAGATTGGTCTCCTATAGACAGGAGGCCCTGGGCGGGCGCCTGGCTGGGATTTGCCTCGTTTGATTCCCAGTAGTGCGGTAGCGTTTGTGCCGAAGCAATGCTCTGGTTAGCTTGCTGCTAATTGCTCTTTCTGACAAACAAAAGTGTGCAATTTGTGACAACCAATGATTTCTAATTGTAGTTAGGGTATCCGGTTTCAAATTCGAATTGTTGGATGATTAGGGATGTTCGAATTACTCCAAATAGAAGAATGATAGGAAGGGGTGGGGCTAACCCCTATTTTGGTAAAGGAAGGAGTGCCTGGAGCGTTGGAATATTTTAAATTGATAAGCACCTATGCTTCCTATAATGTAGACTCCAGGAATTTTGCGTCTCTCTGAGACTAGACTTCTTGTTTCCGTAAGATTAGAGCATACAGAGAGTTCATTGGCACACAGATTGCTGAATTTGAATACCATCATTGTAATCAACTTTATGTAGAAAATTTAACCGTCCCTGTTATGTTACCCTACAACACCCTCATTGTTGTCATGTTACCTTGCAAAGTCCTCTCATTTTAGTCCCAACGTCTCTTCATAGTGATTTAACTAACAGATATTTGAGCTGGGCTTTTTACTATACTTCTGGTAGCTGATTCTCTTCATCAATTTTCATCAGGTCTGTACTCTAAAGGTTACTTTCATTTGCGTTGAAAGCTATGTGGGTCATTTGTCACGGCCACAGATGCGGCCCCGGAGCTGTCGGGTTCACCGTGACACATGTGGAGGCGTGAGTAGCCGACATCTACTGCGTCCTCTTCGACGCCGCACCCAACGCCAAGTCTGTCATGTAAGGGGCCCTCATGCACGCTCCATATCAGTACTTCCCTTTAGCTACTAGCCTGTTGTTTGCGTGTTTGGGAGTGGCGGGTTCGGGTGTGAGAGATGGGCTTCAGGGTTTGGTGGTTCATGCGGAGATCAGATAGTTTGCTTGGCTCTTGCTCGAAACCCGAAGCTCACTGGTAAATCCACCTATTTAGCAGATGGGGGTAGGAATTGCTTGATTGTGGTACCAAAATGTTTGCTCATAGAAGCTTAGTGCTGTCAATTAGGTGTCGTATATCAGTGTGACTTCTAATTTTCAATGAGTGTGCCTTCTAATTTTCACAAGCACTGGCTTGAGGCTATGATGTTCTCCACCTGCCTATACCGAGCTTTGATCATGTTTTCTCTTCTGCTGCAGGCTAGAGCTGTGGTGCAATCAGCATGTCGAGTATTTGACGAAAGGGCTCGATGCCGAGTATTGCTTCTCCAATGTAAAATTAACTCGAGTGTCGTCCCTGGTTATTATTTTGCTTGACATTTTTCATTCCAGTCGACCTTGGTTATTATGCTATTGGATGGTTCATGGACTCGCGTTGCTGGATGAAACGCTTGGCGATGACCTCGAGAACGATATTGTAGACTTCTTTTCTCGATGCCAGGTTTGTTGATCTGTTACGATATAATTGTATGGATATGTTGTTGCGGTTTTCTGTTAAATTTTGATAACACTTATGCTTAAAGATATATATGTTGAAAACTTTACAAGCAGACTATTTAAGGCTTTGTTTCAAACTTCCGCTCTTCTTTGCTGATACGAGAGAACCACTTTGCCAAACTGCTTAAGGTGGTGGGGCTACATGAATAAATTAGCTCAATCCACGTGTAGTTTTGTATATATACATACTATAGATTATAGAAACTAATAAATAAGTTGCTGAGACAATATGCTCTGGTTGCACGACACAGTAAATCTCAAATCTGATAAATTATATGGCACTCATGCTTTAGTTGAACAACATTGCTTCATACAAGGATGACAAGAAAATAACCCTTATTTTACTTTGTGCTATGGTTAGGTTGTCTCTTAAAAGTTTTGCAGCAACATGATATTTTTTACAAAAAAATACAGGTAGGATTGGTCATACCTAATTAAAGCACTAAAGATACCCATTTACAGATACAGCAATTTCTGAATATTACCCATTTGTACATGACTATGGGTGTTGTCGTGTTCCCTACTTTGAGTTATTTTCATTATGGTATAAATGTTTATTAGTATATTGTTGCTTATTTATGTTCTTTTAATGTGCTCCTGCATCTTTGATCTGTCTCACTTTACATCTTTAGTTAAGGTCCCATCGAAATTGAAAAGCATGGTAGTTGTCTAAATTGTGCTTCGTTGTATTCTTTACGAGCCAAGCAGGAAACCCAAGGGATACATGTGTAGTTAATATCATCTTATGGTTTTGTGGCTGAATATAATTAGTTGCCATCATACTTAATATTCTCTTTTGCCCAATATGGTATGTAAGGAAGATTCTCTGTAGTATGTGTTTGAATGTGTGAACTATTGATTCAGTGATGTAAGGCTACCCCATATGTACTTATCATGTATTCAGTTATGTAAAGCTATACCGTATTTTTTCTACAGGATAGGTTCAAGCCAAGTAGCTAACATCCCCTTCTACCCAAGGTCAAGCATTCAGCGGCGACATCAGAGGAGACATCGTCACACGGAAGTTTGGTACCTCGAGCCATACTTATCACTTGTTTCTTTCTTTTCTCTTGCCACTGAGTGCAATCCCTCTTTTCCCATGCAGCCCCTTCTCTGGACAAGCAAAAGCTCTGGCCGCCATGGATGCCAATGAGATTCTCGACCAAGGTTCACCTGGGCCTGCATCCTCCAAAAACAAGATGCATCCACCTATCAAGGTTAGCCGGAAGTTACCAACTTGCTTTGTAAAAGTCTTGGGATTTTTAAAGTTTGTAGGAACCCTTTTTGAATAGACGGACATTTTAGATATTTGCTTGCAAGACCAAAAGAAAATATGTTGACAAATGAACCTGCTTATGCAGAATGCTTTTGAGGATATTCATACAAAATTCTTTGTCAGTGTGCTTGCTTGACTGGGTTAATAAGAAGAATCATGCAACAGTCAAGAAAATGAACTATTGCCCATGTACAGATCAAGTGATTTTAGTCTCCCTTTCGGGAGAAGCCTAAGCCGAAAATAACTGGCCTTGAGTACTTTTCATTCGTATGCATTCCATACTCAGGGAATAAGTCTTGCGTATGTGTGTGTATACTGGAATTGTAACTCACTGTAGTAATTCATAATTAGTTCCATCTTTTACTTTGATACTGCAAAAATAGGGAGGAAATATTGTGTGAGTCAGTATCTCAAAGATAAACAAGGGGAAGATTTTAATATGCGGTGTCTCAGGCTGTTGATTTTTTAGGCTTATTTCGGCCATAGATTTATCCTGTTCATACGCTTAAATAAAATAGTTAAAGTTCATGTCTATGATTTGTATGAAAAATATGGGATGTGCTTTCGAATCTGCAATATTTTCATCCTATAGGGTTTACTTCTTTCAGCTCTTGGTTGTATGCCTGAATAGAATAACCGAAGTTCGAATTTATGTGTGGTAACAAACTAAATATGAGAAGCATTTGTCATGTTCTAAGAAATAGTATATTGTAAACGATCGGGTGAATTTTGCACTTCCATTTCTAGGTGTGTTGTTTCAGGATTTTGGAGCTTCCTGTCTATATTTCCGGATGCCTTTTGTGGTTTCAAATAGTGGTGCTTCTCAAGTTGTTTTGTTTGCAGGTCTGGCAATATTCATTTGCGCCTAGCTCCTAACATACATGGATCAATCATTTTATTATTTTGTCATCTCATGTACTTTCACATGATGTTAGAGTTCATTGTCTGAATTGTTATTTAGGTGATAGCTTTGTGAAAATAATAATAGTTAGAAGCTCAGAATCGTGAGAGATCGATGGTATTTCCAAACTGGAATGGCAATGCTAAGTCTAAATTTTACATTCAAGTGGAAATCATGTTGGTATTTGGTGCATGACAAGGTGCAAATTTCCTAACTTTTGCAAGATGGTCTGCTTGGTTTGTGCTGATCTGCTTAAGTCTTTGTTCAACGATTAGATACGAAATCTACTCGCCAGGAGGAGCATGAATAGTACATCGATAGAGGAAGTAGGAGTTCTCCGAAATGATCATCTACAAGCACAGTACATATTTGTTGATTGCTAGCACTATCTATGTTTCCATAGCATTGTTTCCAACTGCTGTAACACCTATTTTTACAATATAAGGTATGAACTACCTGGCTTTATTTTGAACTTATGTACTGATGTAGAATGATGGCTCCTGTTTTTTACTTGCTGGTATGAACTGTTTCGTTGTATTTTGTAAAGCTCAAGAATTTACTTATGATGCTAACTAACATTGCTACAACATTTGTATAGACTACCTCTAATAATTATCCTTTCCTTGCCGTTTGGCATTTTTTTTGTACAATTGCTCATTATCTTATCAATGTTGAAGCTACATATATTAGAAACACTTATTAATTACATTGCGTTGGATGCAAGCTGTTGTTCTGCTTGCTGGTACCTCTTTTGAAATACCAGGTGTTTGATCAGCACCTAAGGCAGATAGCTAGCGCACTTCCTATTAGCTATAAACTTCTCTATTTTCTTCTTCACTTTATTATTATCATGTATGAACACATATGCTAAATCTGGATTCATGTACCTGTTTGATCAAAACGTTGGGACCGGCACCCTCGCGCCAAGGCGCGGTCCTGATCTAGTACTGATGACTTACTGAGGGAATAACTGAACCTACACGCTGCGCATTTGGAAGGGAGAGCATGATAACCCAAAAGCACATAGCACACTCCCCAAATTAGACGAGCAACCGAGCACCCAGATTAGACGGGCACAAGCCAATAAAACACTCTAATTCGTCCACGTAAATGTGAGTACAATTGCTGCACAACGCAAGCATATCTTTGACTTGAGACGAAGAAAAACCTGGAAACGACTTCCTCAAAGATGTCATTTTGTTCAGAATGAACACCCCAAAGGGTTCTTCTAAACTTCAAACACTGAAAGTTACTCACTCAACAACACCTTATGCATAGTTTCATTCTGTGAAAAAGGTGATAGAGTACAGGGAAAGTTTGATCACAACACCATAAGTCTTCCCAGAACCTGATACTCTTTCCACCATGCACCTCTCTTCTAGTACAAAATATAATAGAACTGAAACTGACATTTTTCTTGGCAACATGGGTCAAGGTTTGCTTCTCAAGGATTTTTTTTTCTTTTTTTCTTGAGAGGATCTTGCGAAGCCCACTGCTCATTTCCTGATTTCCAAACCCACTTCCCTAAAAGGGCCATATATGTTCATAAATTCAAGATTTAGAACACCCAAATCCCCCATGTTATTAGGGAGACAGCCTGTTTCCCAATTTTTAACAAGGTGGCACTTTTTATGATCAGCGCCCTCCTGCCAAACTAGTCTCTTCCTGAAGGCAAATAATCACACCCTTTCAGCACACCATTAGAAAACCCCCCATGTCCTTAAGCTTCAGTTGATCGATCTGACCCTGTGCGGTTACGTGCCCGGCCCGGCCGCGCGCAGAGGCTACTTGCAATTAAGTGTGGCACCTACGGGCACGTACAACTGGCCTCGTTAGTTCGGTTCGGCCGTGCCGTTACGTACTGTGGTATGATGATTGTCGCTTCAAGGCCACGCCTTGTCGATCGATCAATTCGCACCGACGGCGAGGACACAACCGGCCGGCCGGCCGGCGGCGGCAGTAAACGATGTGCTCGATCATACGTGCTGATCCCGTGCGCTCGTACGCACAGCTGGCCAAACGCGGTGGCCGGTGAGCAATTGCTACCCTACCCCATGGCCGATCGAGGAGTTGGTTAGTGTTGCCTGAGACCGAGAGCGAGCTGTGCTGTGCTGAACCCCAGGGGGGCGGATGGCGGAATCAAATCGTCTCATGCCGGTGCCGGTGGGTGGCCCGACGGGGCGACCTGGGACAAGATCGCCCCCGTCCTCCGACACCGGCGTGGTAGGCTGCCCGGCCGGGGGAATATATGCGCACGTTGTGTTGTGCTCCTTGGCAAATCCAGATGTGCTCTTGGCGACGAGGTGGCAGTACGGAGGGATGTACGGACGAAGCATCGCTTGTGTTATTCTGGGCGACGAACTCCGACTCGAAGCCTCCAATTGGCAAGTGCTCCCTTGTTTACCCGCCCAAGAAGATCCTGTCGCTCCGGCCTCCGGTGGTGCTTCGGCGTCGTGAATGTGCGCTTCGGTATCCGCCCGAGCTGCACGATGAGCAGGCCATTTTTTCTTTTTGAGAAATAGCAGGCCATTTCTTCGGTGCATCTCGTGCTGGTACCTCTCTCTCTTCTTGCCTGCTAATAGCCCCGGCCCGGCCCGGCCCGCTCTCAAGTGCCAGTGCATTCTACTCGTCAGTAGTCAGTGGTCACCACAAAAATGTTTACGCACGTGAAAGATCACCAGCTTGCAGCTGCTTATTACAGTCCAGGTCTCCGGGACTCCAGGGTTCACGTGTTGGCAAAGAGATTGGACCACTCAGCACCGGCGAGGCCATGCAAAAGCAAAACTGTATTACTACTACTCCTCGCGTAACGTACCTCTGCCTCGCCCTGAAGCACTTGACGGTACGTACGTTATTGCCACCGCATACAGTAGCAGTACACACATGATCCAGGAAGCATCGCCGTCGCCGACGAGCGGCGGGAAAGCCAATGCACATGCGCCCCACAAGCACGGGACGGCCGGAAGCATCCGTGCGCCAGCACATGAGGAGGAGCTCACTAGATTCCACCGGGGTATAGGCCATGATTCGGCCGGGGGTTCGGTTTGATTAGCGGAGTGATCTCGATGTCCAGTTGCTTCTTCCGGCGAACGATTAGAATAATAACGGCTTCGTGTGGAGTGGCGCCAAACGGGCGTCGTCAACCAACCACCTCACGCCTCCGGTCCGGTCCGGTCCGGTGGTGGCCTCCCCGTGATCATTGTCTGCGCTCAATAGTAGCCCCGCTCGCTGGGCCAGGCTCTCTCTCCCTCTGGCCCCGGCCGGTGGCCGTACGCCCCTGCACACGAGTTGTAAGCGAGATTAAGTGAATAAATCCAAATGCATGACTCTTTGACAGATGCTGCTACTAGTCAGTGGCGGAGACAGGCCTGGGGCAGCTAGGGCTATAGCCCCAGTCGTAGAAACAACTTTCTTTGTAATTTCTTCATGCAAAGATAGCAAATCATAGAAGTTTATCACTCAACATAGCACAGCCCCAGACGTAATCTGCATCTAGCTCCGCCACTGCTACTAGTACTACCACTAGTTATCCCATTACGGTTTCTCAAAGAGAAAAAGGGTAACAAGGGTTAAGGAAACTCCAATCGGCCGACGCATTTCATTCACAGGCGTTCGTTTGGGTCCGCACAGACAAAAACACGGTCCAACATGCCGACGCAAACGGATGGTTGGCCGTTTTCATGTCCGCTTCGACCCATTTTCAGTCCAAATTTGATTTAGGTTTGGGTTCGTGTGGACATGCCACGAACGCCCGCGACGTCTTCCCCTGACCAGCCTGGCTGTGGCACACCATCTCTATTCCCACCTTCCATCTCTGCAAAACCTCCCGCCCTACGGCCATGGCCGACGAACCCGCCCCCGCTACCGCCCTGTCCGCATCTTGGTTGCCGCATCGTGGCCTAGAAAAAGCCGAAGAAGGAGCTCACCCGAAGCTGAGAGCAGTCGAGACGACGAAGCGAGCCAACCGGAGGAGGAAGGAGAAGGCAAAAGAAAACTCCTCCAACGCAACCGTCGCGGCCGCCGCTACGAACACAGAGGCCATCGCTGCCAAAGCAGCGCAACACGCCCTCCTCTTGCTAGGGTACCGCGAGCCAGCCCTTCTCGCCGCCGTCGCTGAGGGAGTCCTGGATTAAGGGGTCCTCGGGCATCCGGACTATGGTACGTGGGCCGGACTGATGGACTGTGAAGATACAATATCGAAGACTCTCTCCCGTGTCCGGATAGGACTCTCCTTGGCGTGGAAGGCAAGCTTGGCGTCCTGATATGAAGATTCCTTTCTCTGTAACCGACTTTGTATAACCCTAGTCCCCTCCGGTGTCTATATAAACCGGAGGGCTTAGTCCGTAGAGGCGGTGATAATCATAGTCATACAGGCTAGACTTTTAGGGTTTTAGCCATTACAATCTCGAGGTAGATCAACTCCTGTAATACTCATATTCATCAAGATCAATCAAGCAGGAAGTAGGGTATTACCTCCATAGAGGGGGCCCGAACATGGGTAAACATTGTGTCCCCTGTCTCATGTTACCATCAACCTTAGACGCACAGTTCGGGACCCCCTGCCCGAGATCCGCCGGTTTTGACACCGACATTAGTGCTTTCATTGAGAGTTCCATTGCGTCATCTTCAAGATGTTCAATGGCCCCGTCAATCATCTGCAACAATGCTGTCCAAGGGGAAGTCTTCCTCCCCGGACAGATCTTCGTATTCGGCGGCTTCGCACTGCGGGCCAACTCGCTTGGCCATCTAGAGCAGGTCGACAGCTATGCCCCTGGCCATCAGGTCAGATTTGGAAGCTTGAACTACGTCGCTGATATCCGCGGGGACTTGATCTTCGATGGATTCCCGCCCACGGCAGCCGCTCCCTGCCACCGCGATGAACATGACTTAAATCTGTCATCGGACCACACCCAGGAGATAGCGCTTGTGACCGCTCTGGCCCTAGATCCGGAGCAGATCGCGCCATCCGAGGACGGGAAGCTCAACCCCGCCACGGAAGCTGCAGACCCAGCGGCGTTGGAGCCGCACACAGACCCAACCTTGGGTCGAATCTGCGCCACCGGAACCTCGGACTCGTTTCCGGCTACAGGTTCCGAACCACATGTGTCCGCGCACGTCGAGCTTGATCGGTCATCGATCATCGAATTCGGCTCCGCGGACATCTTCCGGCACTCACCTTTAGGCGATGTGCTAAACTCATTAAAACACTCTCCTTAGCGGGGGACTCACAGCCGAATTATATCCGGTTCGAACTGGAGGCTGATGACGGAGAATTTCGCTTCCCACCCACCGCCCACTTTATAGCCACTGTCGAAGACTTAACCGACATGCTCGATTACGGCTCCGAAGACATCGACGGTATGGACGACGATGCCAAAGAGGAGCAGGGCCAAAACCCCCCGTTTACCGGGCGCTGGACGGCCACTTCTTCGTACGACGTGTACATGGTGGATTCACCTAAAGAGAACAATGGCGATGACAAAAAGGATCCAGTCGAGGATAAACCTCCTGAGACACAACCAAAACGCCGACCTCAGCGGCGCCGCTCTAAATCACGCCGTGAAAAAGATAGTGATACCGGCACGAGAGAAAACAATACTCCGGACGATGCCGAAGACAAGGAATACCCCGTTAAGCCAACCTCCAAACAGGACGAATGGGAGGACGGGCGAGTCAGCCCTGATGAACATGCCGCAAACGAAGACTCGGAGGACAGTAATTATCTTCCACTCTCCGAGGACGAGGTGAGCCTCGGCAACGAGGATTTCATCGTGCCTGAGGAACCTCTCGAGCAGGAGCGCTTTAAGCACCGGCTAATAGCCACTGCGAGGAGCCTAATAAAGAAGCAGCATCAGCTTCAAGCTAATCAAGACCTGCTCAACGACAGATGGACTAATGTCCTGGCAGCCAAGGAATACGGCCTCGATCGCCCAACTAAAAGTTACCCGAAGCGCAAATTGTTACCCCAATTTGATGACGAGGCGTTGGAGCCCGTACCATCAGCCCGTAATGCGGCTAACCGACCACCACGTGGTCGGGATAAAGCGGCACCTCAAGTCGAACACCAGCCCGTCCTACCTCACCGTAAAGGAAGAGATAAAACAGCCCGGGGTTATACATATGACCTGCGGCAGGACCTAAAGAACAGAACAGGTCAGACCAGATCGATCTACGGATCGCGGGAGCATGCCCCGACACGTGACAACGGCTATCTAGCCGGACGCAATAATCACGCCCAAGCCGAAAACCGCAGACGAACTCCATCCGAGCTCGTGGCCCGATATAGAGGCGCCGCACACCCTCTCTGCTTCACTGATGAAGTAATGGATCACGAATTTCCAGTAGGGCTTAAACCCGTAAACATCGAATCATACGATGGGACAACAGATCCCGCGGTATGGATTGAGGACTTTCTTCTCCATATTCACATGGCCCACGATGATGACCTCCACGCCATCAAATACCTCCCACTAAAACTCAAAGGGCAAGCTCGGCACTAGTTAAACAGCCTGCCTGAAAACTCCATAGGCAGCTGGGAGGACCTGGAAGACGATTTCCGTGATAATTTCCAAGGCATGTACGTCCGACCTCCGGATGCCGATGACTTAAGTCACATAGTTCAACAGCCCGGAGAGTCAGCTAGGAAATTCTGGACCAGGTTCCTAACCAAAAAGAACCAGATCGTCGACTGTCCGGATGCCGAAGCCCTGGTGGCCTTTAAGCATAGCATCCGCGACGAGTGGCTCACTCGACACCTCGAGCAGGAAAAGCCAAAGTCCATGGCAGCCCTCACGGCACTTATGACCCGTTTCTGTGCGGGCGAAGATAGTTGGCTAGCCCGTAGCAATAATAATGCAAGCAAACCTGGCACTTCCGAAGCCAAGGATAGCAGCGGCAAGCCCCGACGCAACAGGCATAAGCGTTGAAACAATGGCAACAATACCGATGACACGGCGATCAACGCCAGATTCAGTGGCTCCAAGTCCAGCCAGCGGAAGAAGCCATATAAAAGAAACAACCCGGGACCATCTAGTTTGGACCGCATACTCGATCGTCCATGCTAGAGTCATGGCACCCCAGACAAACCAGTTAATCATACCAACAGAGACTGTTGGGTTTTTAAACAGGCTGGCAAATTAAATGCCGAAAACAAGGAGAAGGGGTCGCAAAGCGAGGACGATGACGAGGAGTCCCGTCCGCCGAACACAGGGGGACAGAAGAAGCCCCCCCCCCCCCCAAGTTAAAACAGTTATCATGATATACGCTACCCATATCCCCAAGAGGGAGCGCAAACGCGCACTCAGGGACGTCTATGCGATGGAGCCAGTCGCCCCAAAGTTCAACCCATGGTCTTCCTGTCCGATCACTTTCGATCGCAGGGATCATCCGACCAGTATCCGTCATGGCGGTTCAGCCGCACTGTTCCTCGACCCAATCATCAATGGATTCCATCTCACGCGAGTCCTCATGGATGGTGGTAGCAGCCTGAACCTGCTGTATCAGGATACAGTGTGCAAAATGGGCATTAATCCCTCAAGGATCAGGCACACAAAGACTACCTTTAAAGGAGTCATACCAGGTGTAGAGGCCCGCTGTATGGGCTCAATCACATTAGAGGTTGTCTTCGGATCCCCGGACAACTTCCGAAGCAAAGAGTTGATCTTCGATATCGTCCCCTTCCGCAGTGGCTATCACGCACTGCTGGGACGAACCGCATTTGCTCGATTCAATGCGGTACCACACTATGCTTATCTCAAGCTCAAGATGTCCGGACCACGCGGCGTCATAACAGTCAATGGAAACACGGAACGCTCCCTCCGTACCGAGGAGCACACCGCTGCCTTAGCAGCAGAAGTACAAAGCGGCCTTCTCAAGCAGAACCTTAATTCGGCGGCCGAGCTCCCGGACATTGTCAAACGAGTCCGGACTACTCTGTAGCAGGACAGCCCAGCTCGTCAAGATCTCGACTAGCAATTCGGCCTCCGTCCCAGTCCCGACCAAGTGGCGGCGTTCGTACCGCGCGTACATACCTACGCACTCAAAATACCATGGGCATAGACGGAGGCATAACTAGATTGTGATCCATAATACGGCTCGACCTCCCCTGGATTCACATACTTTCACCTTTTCTTTTTCATCCTTTTCAGGTTTCTTTTTCCCAGACCTTTCTGGTGCCCCGACTGTCAGACCCATCATGGGACGGACACACCAAGACGGCAAGAAGCATCGACGTATACGGGAATTTCCAGGCGGTCTCTTTAGACGATCGTTATGCCTGTTTTCAGGACCCGCGGGCAGCTCTCTCTTGGTTGTGGCATGTTAAATAGCCCTGTTGCTTATTGCACTACTTGTACAAATACGCTTTGACGTATTAATCAAACTATAATGGAAATAGTTTGCGGCCCAACTTCCGCGGCACTAGCTTGCTACCTTTTTTATACATTCTTATCAAATCGCACCCGTACATTTTGGTACGCTTTAATCTGCCAGGGGCTTCATTGCGCCCCATAAATACGGCAACAAAGTCCAAACACTTTTTACAGTATAGTTCGGCACCCCGAATTTAGCATTATATGCATTGGCTCTGAATCATGTCTTTGGTCAATACTTGGGTTGCCTGGCTCCTGTGCTTACTATCTTACGTTTCGCTATATCGGCTAGGGTAGTAAAGGGAGAACTACTGCGATTGTGTCCTTGTTTATCCGGATGAGCACCTCAGTAGAGAAAGCCGAAAACTGACTGTCATGATGCGGCGTGAGCCGGTCAGCTCTTCGGAGGTTTCAAATCTTTAGCGATTTTTTCTGCATTACGCGATGAATCGGTTCTTACCCGATCAGGTGTTTACAGCACCCTAGTTCGGATACTAGGAGCTGCGCCTAAATTTTTGTTGTCAAACTCCTATGGCTAAGTGAGGGTGATAAAGCCACATAGTCCGATTGCCTGGTTCGTTGCGCTAAACACCTCCTTCAAGGACCAAACAATTGGATCAAGAGTGTTTAGATTCCATCCCGAACACCCCCGTACTACCTACGTGGGGGCCGAAGCCGACGACTTGCCAACTCTCAGATTTCATAAACACGACCGCACAGGAGGGGAAATTTTAACAAGCATTATATTACATAATCGACTTCGTTTCATACAGGGCGAGATAACATAAATGTATTCATTCAAAGATTACATCTTTCGAACATTGCTCCGCTACAATGCGGGATCCCTCCGGGACATCGCTAAAATATTGCTCGGGCGTGCGGTGCTCCTTGCCCTCGGGCGATCCCTCGGTCGCGAGCTTGACGGTGTTCATCTTCGCCCACTGCACCTTGACGCGGGCGAAGGCCATCCGCGCACCCTCGATGCAGACCGATCGCATGATAACGTCAAGCCGGGGGCAGGCACTGACCAGCCGCTTCACGAGCCCGAAGTAGCTGCTGGGTATAGCTTCGGCAGGCCACAGCCGGATTATTAAATCCTTCATGGCCAGTTCAGCCACCCTATGCAGTTCGACCAGCTGTTTTAGCTGATCGCTAAAGGGCACCGGATGTTCTGGCGCAAGGTATTGCAACCATAACATCTTCTCCGTTGAGCTCCCCTCTTCGGCTCGGAAGAATTCCGCAGCGTCAGAAACACTGTGCGGCAGATCCGCAAACGCCCCTGGGGAACTCCAAATCCGGGTTAGTAAGAGGTATCTCTTCTTCACATACTTGCTTTGCATAATAAAAGCCTTACCCGCCATGATTTTCTTGGCCTCCTGGATTTCCTGGAGGGCGCCCTGGGCTTCAACCCGGGCCTCTTGTGCGCTCTAGCGAGCCTTGGCGAGTTTCATCTCTTGATCCGCAATGTCGCGCTCCAAGGACTCGCATTTCTTGACGGTGTCCTGGAGCTCCTGCTGGACCTCACAAACCCTGGCCTCGTGTTTTCCACGGACGGCTCGCTCCTTTGCCGTTTTCTTTTTGGCCTCAGCCAGCGCTTTCTTGAGGGTTTCCACCTCAGAAGTCGCTCCTACAAATATCATGGCACTATGGTCAGCATAAATCATTCATCCTTTCCGGATATACACAAGGTCATTACGTACCTTGCTTGTCCTCCAGCTGATTTTTTACACGGCCGAGCTCTTCCTCGGCCCGCTCCAGACTCTGCTTTAGTCCGGAGACCTCAGCAGCATGAGAGGTTGCAGCCAACAACGACGCCTGCTTATTCACATAAGACATATTTAGTTAGTTTCCTGCGAATATTACTTGATCCTCTGTCCGGCTTTTCTTTTCGAACACCGGACAGTGTCTCAGGGGCTACTGTCTATACTGTGACATTCTTTTTACATAATTGCGTTGCTTACCTCAAAGCCTATTAGAAGGCTTGTGCAGGCTTCGGTCAATCCACTCTTCGCGGACTGAACCCTCTCAACCACCGTACCCATAAGGGTCCATGGAAGCACTTCGCAGCGCTTCCATTAGAGTGTCCGGCGCCTCTGGCTGGACAGAGGCCACCGGCAGGATAGGCGTACCTCCTTCTTTCGAAGGAGGCTCCTTTCCTAGTTCCGGAGCCGTTGACGGAGTCCTGGACTAAGGGGTCCTCGAGCGTCCGGCCTGTTATCCATGGGCCGGACTGATGGGCTGTGAAGACGTGAAGGCCGAAGACTGTACTCGTGTCCGGATAGGGTTCTCCTTGGCGTGGAAGGCAAGCTTGGTGATCAACTATGAAGATTCCATCCTATGTAACCGACTCTATGTAACCCTAGATTCCCCCGGTGTCTATATAAACCGGAGGGTGTAGTCCGGAAAGTATATACTCATTACTCATAGTCATACAGGCTAGACTTCTAGGGTTTAGCCATTACGATCTCGTGGTAGATCAACTCTTGTAACCCTCATATTCATCAAGATCAATCAAGCAGGAAGTAGGGTATTACCTCCATAGAGAGGGCCCAAACCTGGGTAAACATCGTGTCCCCTGTCTCCTGTAACCATCGATCCTAGACGCACAGTTCGGAACCCCCTACCCGAGATCCGCCGGTTTTGACACCGACATTGGTGCTTTCATTGAGAGTTCCACTGTGTCGTCGACGAAAGGTTCGATGGCCTCTTCGATCGTCTATAATGACGCCGTCCAAGGAGAAACCTTCCTCCCCGGACAGATTTTCGTATTCGGCGGCTTCGTACTGCGGGCCAACTCGCTTGGCCACCTGGAGCAGATCGATAGCTACGCCCCTGGCCACCAGGTCAGATTTGGAAGCTTGAACTACGTCGCGGATATCCGTGGAGACTTGATCCTCAACGGATTTGAGACCACGACGATCGCTCCCCCTCACTCCGATGAACATGACTTAAATCTGTCATCGGACCAGATTCAGGAGATGGTTCCCGTAACAGCTATGGCCTTAGATCCGGAGCAGATTACACCATCCGACGCCATAGAGTCCGCGGCGTTGGAGCCGCACACAGACCCAACACCTGGGGATATCTGCGTCAACGGAATTCCAGACTCGTCTCTAGCTATAAGTTCCGAACCACACACGCCTGCGGGCGCAGATCTGGATCGGTTATCGATCTTCGAGTTCAGCGCCACAGATATCTTCCAACACTCGCCCTTGGGCGACGTTCTAAATTCATTAAAAAACCAGTCCTTGGCAGGGGACTCACAGCCGAACTGTGTCCGGTTCGAGCTAGGGGCTGATAATGGAGAATTTCGCTTCGCACCTGCCACCCACTTCATAGCCACCGTCGAAGACTTAACCGACACGCTTGATTATGGCTCCGAAGACATCAACGGTGTAGACGACGATGCCGATAAGGAGCAAGGCCAAGACCCGGTCAACGCTGGATTCTGCAACCCCAAGCCTGGTCAACGGAAGAAGCCATTCAAGGCAAACCGAGACGAACCATCCAACCTAGACAGGATATTGGACCGACCCTGCCAGATTCATGGCCACCCCGATAAACCGGCTAATCATACTAACAGAAACTGCTGGGTCTTTAAACAGGCCGGCAAGCTCAACACCGAACACAAGGGGAAGAGGCCGCCAGGCGACAGGGACGACGGAGAGGTTCACCAACGAAATACCGGGGGCCAAAAGCAATTTCCACCTGAGGATCAACTACTCCCGGAGCGAAAATAGCAGTCCGGCTTCCGCCGCCCACCTCGTACACTTGCAAAATTTGTGCCGCGCATACATCACTACGCACTCAAGATACCATGGGCATTGGCGGAAGCACACTACGGACAAGCCTGCAAGCACCCCCGTAACATTTTTTATCCATTTTCTTTTTATTTCTTCCTTCACTATCCCTTAAAAACAGGTGACGAACAGGACAAACATCTGAAACTGGCGCTATCGGAGTCCGGATCCGTACACTCACCTAAGGGGCTATTCCCATCTAGGATTCCCCCCGCCGAGGACTGGCGGCGCAGACGTGCGACAGGAGGTCCAAAATAACTTTTTGTAGACCGCACTCTCTATTTTGAGCCTGTACTATGCCTGTTCCTCCGCCTCCGACTCCGAGCATGTCAAATAACCGGGAGGATGGCTTTTATAATATAATAAGTAATCATTGGCATATCCCTCAGCTCCCAGTAAACAGTATCCGAATTAATCATCCATGTGGTTTCGCCACGGAATATGGCTCCCATGGTTGTCTCACAGATATACCTTGGCATAACCTGCCAGGGCTCGGTATGGGAACAAATGAGTTGCCAGCAAAAGCCCGAACAGCTCTACAGCGTACTTCGGCGTCGCAAGTTTGGCCTTATATGCATCAGCTCCGAATCATTGTATTGGGTCAATAGTTGGGTTGCCCGGCTCCTGTGATTGCTACCCTACGTTCCGCTCTATCGGCTAGGGTAGTAAAGGGAGAACTACTGCGATTGTGCTTCCGGTTCATCTGGTCAAGTACCTCAGTAGAGAAAGCCGAAAACTGACTGTCATGATGCGGCGAGAGCTGGTCAACCACTTGACGACCTATTGGAATCTTTAGTGATTCTCCGTGTCACAAGAAGGATCTTTTTCAGATCAAATATGTAAGGCACCATACGCCGCATACATACCAGGGGCTATGTCGTAGTCCCACCATAAAACTCCTATGGCTAAGTGAAAGTGTTAACGCCCTATAGTCCGATTGCCTGGTTCGCCGCCTTATCACCTCCTTTATGGACCAAGACGTTGGATAAAGAGTGATTAAATGCTTTTCCGAACACCCCCGTACTTCCTACGAGGGGGCTGAAGCCGACGGTTGGAAAACTTTTAGATTATATTAAAACGGCCGCACAGGAGGAATTCAAGCTTTCAAGCAAAACATAAAATAGATCAACTATAAAATGGCCTTTTACAATTCTCATACACCTCACTCGAACATTATATTTTTCGAGCACTGACCCTCTATCAAGCGGCCGGCCTCCAGGACGTCTTCAAAATAATGCTCCGGTTCAGGACGGTCCTTGCCCTTGGGTGGACTCTTCGCCGCAACATCGATGGCCTTCATCTTCCCCCAGAATGTCTCGACTCGGGCAAAAGCCATCCGTGCACCCTCAATACACGCCGATCGCTTCACAGCGTCGATACGCGGCACCGCGTCAACAAGCCTTTGCACCAAATCGAAGTAGCTATTCGAAACAGGATCGGTTGGCCACAACCGGATCATGACGTTCTTCATGGCAGCACCGGATATCCTATGAAGTTTGGGCCATTGGGACATCTGTTCATTGAGCAACAGAGGGCGCTTTGATGCGCCAAACTGCGACCAAAAAAAGCTTCTCCGTTGCATACCCATCTCGCGCTTGGTAATACTGCGCCGCATCGGAAGAACTCTTCGGCAGGTCTAAAAACTCGTCCGGAGAGCTCCACACTTGGTTAAGCTGAGCATAGTTCGGATCACCGAACTTAGCTTGCAGCAGGAACGGCTTACCAGCCGCAATCTCACTAGCTTGCCGGATCTCCTCACGGGTTGCTCTGGATTCCGACCGCGCTTCTCTCGCCTCTTGTAAGGCCTTGTCCTGTTCAGCTGTTAAGGCTTTATTCTCCTTCTGCAGAAATGCACAGCGGCCAGTAGCATTCTCCAGTTCGAGCATCATCGTGGATATATTCTCCTCGTCTTGGCGCCGTGCAGCTTGTTCGGCTTTTAACTTAGCCAATGCCTTTTCGGCAGCCGCATTGCTACACCGGGCATGCTCCTTGGCCCAGGCTAGCTCCGCTCGAAGAACTTCAACGGCGGCAGCACCATCTGTAGCCACGCATATTCCAGCATACAGATTTTAGCATCGTGCTTATACCACAAAAAATGTATGGGGATTGCCCCAAATACATACCTTGCGACTCGTCAAGACGCATATTGATTAACGCAAGGTCATCCCCTGCTACATCAAGCTTCCGCTGCAGCTCGGCAATATCCATAGTCTGGGAAGTAGCTAAGGGGGAAACAACCTGCGTTCCAGTTCATCAGATCAGTCCTTGAGTAATCCTTTTTGATCCTCCGATTCGCTTCCCAGTGGAAGCCAACCCGAGTCTCAGGGGCTACTACCTATACACAGGTGCATCTTTGCAAATAAAACATAGCTGAAAATATTATATCACAAACCTCGAAGCCTTTTAGCAGGCTCATGAAGGCTTCATTCAATCCACTCTTCGCGGACAAAATCTTCTCAACCACTGTACCCATCAAGGTACATTGTTCTCCCGAGACAGATGCTTTTCGCAATATGTCCCGCAATATATCCGGAGCCTCCGGGTCTCTGGAAGCCGCTGATACGTCTCCGTCGTATCTACTTTTCCAAACACTTTTGCCCTTGTTTTGGACTCTAACTTGCATGATTTGAATGGAACTAACCCGGACTGACGCTGTTTTCAGCAGAATTGCCATGGTGTTATTTATGTGCAGAAACAAAAGTTTTCGGAATGACCTGAAACTCCACGGAACTTATTTTTCGAATATAGTAAAAATATTGGCGAAAGAATCAAGCCCAGGGAGCCCACACCCTGTCCACAAGGGTGGGGGCGCGCCTGCCCCCCTGGGAGCGCCCCCCTGCCTCGTGGGCCCCATGTTGCTCCACCGACCTCAACTCCAACTCCATATATCCGTGTTCGGGGAGAAAAAAATCAGAGAGAAAGATTCATCGCGTTTTATGATACGGAGCCGCCGCCAAGCCCTAAACTCTCTCGGGAGGGCTGATCTGGAGTCCGTTCGGGGCTCCGGAGAGGGGAATCCGTCGCCGTCGTCATCATCAACCATCCTCCATCACCAATTTCATGATGCTCACCGCCGTGCGTGAGTAATTCCATCGTAGGCTTGCTGGACGGTGATGGGTTGGATGAGATTTATCATGTAATCGAGTTAGTTTTGTTAGGGTTTGATCCCTAGTATCCACTATGTTCTGAGATTGATGTTGCTATGACTTTGCTATGCTTAATGCTTGTCACTAGGGCCCGAGTGCCATGATTTCAGATCTGAACCTATTATGTTTTCATGAATATATGTGAGTTCTTGATCCTATCTTGCAAGTCTATAGTCACCTACTATGTGTTATGATCCGGCAACCCCGAAGTGACAATAATCGGGACCACTCCCGGTGATAACTATAGTTTGAGGAGTTCATGTATTCACCATGTGTTAATGCTTTGGTCCGGTACTCTATTAAAAGGAGGCCTTAATATCCCTTAGTTTCCGCTAGGACCCCGCTGCCACGGGAGGGTAGGACAAAAGATGTCATGCAAATTCTTTTCCATAAGCACGTACGACTATATTCGGAATACATTCCTACATTACATTGATGAATTAGAGCTAGTTCTGTGTCACCCTATGTTATGATTGTTACATGATGAACCGCATCCGGCATAATTCTCCATCACCGATCCAATGCCTACGAGCTTTTCACATAATGTTCTCCGCTTATTTACTTTTCCGTTGCTACTGTTACAATCACTACAAAAGCCAAAATATTACTTTCGTTACCGTTACCGTTACTTCCATATTACTTTGCTACTAAATACTTTGCTGCAGATACTAAGTTATCCAGGTGTGGTTGAATTGACAACTCAACTGCTAATACTTGAGAATATTCTTTGGCTCCCCTTGTGTCGAATCAATAAATTTGGGTTGAATACTCTACCCTCGAAAACTGTTGCGATCCCCTATACTTGTGGGTTATCAAGACTATTTTCTGGCGCCGTTGCCGGGGAGCATAGCTCTATTCTTTGAGTCACTTGGGATTTATATCTGCTGGTCACTATGAAGAACTTGAAAGACGAGAAAACAAAAATTTATCCCTCAACTACGAGGGGAGGTAAGGAACTGCCATCTAGCTCTGCACTTGATTCACCTTCTATTCTGAGTAAGCTTGCGACACCTAAACCTGCTTCTGCTATTAATTCTGATATGTCGCAGGTTATTGATGATGCCACTTCTGCTATGCATGATACTTATGATGAAACTACTTCTATGCTTGATACTACTGTGCCACTTGGTGAATTTCTTGATGAACAACTTGCTTGGGCTAGAGAGAATGAAATTATTGAAACTGATAATATTGATGAAAGTGATGATGAAGGCTCTCCCAATAAATATGAATTGCTTGTTGTGCCTGAGGGCTATGTTATGGATGAAGAAACTAAAAGAGACTTTCTTGCTTGCAATGATAGAAGTGATCTTAAGAAATTATTAGCTAAGCTTAAACAAAAAACTCTGAATGCTAGAATGAAATATGATCCTGCTTATGCTACTACACCTATCTTTGTTACTGATAAGGATTATGAATTCTCTGTTGATCCTGATATAATTACTTTGGTTGAATCTGATCCTTTCTATGGCTATGAATCTGAAACTGTTGTGGCACATCTTACTAAATTAAATGATATAGCCACCCTGTTCACTAATGATGAGAGAACTCGCTACTTTTATATCCTTAAAATATTTCCGTTCTCATTAAAGGGTGATGCTAAGATATGGTTTAATTCTCTTGATCCTGGTTGTGTGCGTAGTCCCCAGGATATGATTTATTACTTCTCTGCTAAATATTTCCCTGCTCATAATAAACAAGCTGCTTTAAGGAATATATATAATTATGTGCAAATTGAAGAAGAGAGTCTCCCACAAGCTTGGGGGGGCTTCTCCAATTACTTAATGCTTTGCTTGATCATCCTCTTAAGAAAAATGAAATACTTGATATCTTTTATAATGGACTAACCGATGCTTCCAGAGATTACCTGGATAGTTGTGTTGGTTATGTTTTTAGGGAAAGAACACCGGATGAAGCTGAAATTTTATTGAATAATATGTTGACTAATGAAAGTAATTGGACACTTCCTGAGCCAACTCCTGAACCAATTCCTAAACCAACTCCGAAGAAGGGGTGTTCTATTTCTCAGTCCGGAAGATATGCAAGAGGCAAAGAAATCTATGAAAGAGAAAGGTATTAAAGCTGAAGATGTTAAGAATTTACCTCCTATTGAAGAAATACATGGTCTTAATTTACAGCCTGTTGAATAAATACATGATTTCAATCCATTACCTATTGAAGAAGTACATGGTCTTGATAACCCGACACAGGTAGTAAAGGTAAATTCTCTCTATAGATATGATAAAGCTGAAATCCCTCCTACTAAGTTTGCTAGCCAATGTTTGGATGAGTTTGATAATTTTATGGTTAAGCAAGAAGATTTTAATACTTATTTTGGTAGACAATTAAAACAAAATGCTTATATGATTGAACACTTGGGTGATTATATGTCTAGAGTTAAAGGTGAACTTAAACTCATTAGTAAACATGCTTCTATGGTTACCACACAAGTAGAACAAGTACTTAAAGCTCAGAATGATTTGCTCAATGAAATGAACAATAAGAATAATGACTATGTTGTTAGAGTGGCTACTAGAACCGGTAAAATGACTCAGGAACCTTTGTATCCTGAAGGCCACCCTAAGAGAATTGAGCAGGATTCTCAGAGAAATAATTTAGATGCACCTAGTCCTTCTAAAAAGAAGAAAAAGAAAAATGATTGGACTTTGCATGCTCCTAGTGAACCTATTGCTGAAACACCTGAGAATCCAAATGATATTTCTATTTCAGATGCTGAAACACAATGTGGTAATGAACATGAACCTAGTGATAATGTTAATGATGATGTTCATGTTGATGCTCAACCTAGCAATGACAATGAAGTAGAAATTGAACCTGCTGTTGATCTTGATAACCCACAATCGAAGAATCAACGTTATGATAAGAGAGACTTTGTTGCTAGGAAACATGGTAAAGAAAGAGAACCATGGGTTCAGAAACCCATGCCTTTTCCTCCTAAACCATCCAAGAAAAAGGATGATGGGGATTTTGAGCGCTTTGCTGAAATGATTAGACCTATCTTTTTGCGTATGCGATTAACTGATATGCTCAAAATGAATCCTTATGCTAAGTATATGAAAGAAATTGTTACTAATAAAAGGAAGATACCGGAAGCTGAAATTTCCACCATGCTTGCTAATTATACTTTTAAGGGTGGAATACCTAAGAAACTTGGAGATCCAGGAGTACCTACTATACCATGCTCCATTAAAAGAAACTATGTTAAAACTGCTTTATGTGATCTTGGAGCCGGTGTTAGTGTTATGCCTCTCTCTTTATATCGTAGACTTGACTTGAATAAGTTGAAACCTACTGAAATATCTTTGCAAATGGCTGATAAATCAACTGCTATACCTGTCGGTATTTGTGAGGATGTGTCTGTTGTGGTTGCAAACGTTACTATTTTAACAGAATTTGTTATTCTTGATATTCCCGAGGACGATAGTATGTCTATTATTCTTGGAAGACCCTTTTTGAATACTACAGGGGCTGTTATTGATTGCAACAAAGGCAATGTCACTTTTCATGTTAATGGTAATGAGCATACGGTACACTTCCCGAGGAAACAACCTCAAGTCCACAGTATCAATTCTATTGGAAAAATTCCATCAATTATTTTTGGAGGTTTTGAATTTCCTCTACCTACTGTCAAGAAGAAATATGATATTCTTATTATTGGGGATGTGCATATCCCCGTTGAGGTAACATAGTGTTATTCGAAATTTCTCCGGTTCCATGTTATTCGGAATGAGTTTGTTAACAAGACCTGATCAACCTTGTTAGTGGATTCCTTTTGATGAGCATGAGATGGATGAAGTTAGAAAGCACAACCTTCTGTACCCTCTTTTTACTTTCTGTTATTTAGTTGAAATAAAGTAAAAATAGTATTTTTCTGTCTGTTTTCTGATTTATCCATGCAATATAAAAATACCCCGAAAATAAAAGTTCTCCAAATGCCCCGAAATTGAAATATGATTTTTTCTGGAATATTTGAGAATATCTGGCACTGAGATCACAGCGGCGGGAGCAAGCACCTGGCCATGAGGGTCCAGGGCGCGCCCACCCCTACAAGGCGCGCCCCCTGCCTCGTGGGCCCACGGTGGCCCCCCTCCACTTATTCCTGCACCCACACACTTCTTCTTCCTCCCAAAAAAAATCACCATCCAGGTCAAGCACGCGTTCTAGCTCATTTTGCTGCGATTTTCGATCTCCTTGCTCAAAGCACCTCTCACAAAACTGCTTTAGGAGATTGTTCCTTGGTATGTGACTCCTCCATTGGTCCAATTAGTTTTTGTTCTAGTGCTTTATTCATTGCAAATTTGTGCTGCCTAGGTGACCATGTTCTTGAGCTTGCATGTCAAATTTATATGGTTCCAAGTAGTTCTAATGCATGATATAGTCTCTAGGCACTTGTAGGAGTAGTTGCTATCAATTTTGTTGAGCTTGGTTCACTTTTATTTGAAGTTACTAAAATTTTCAGAAATTTTTCAGAGGAAGAAATATGTTTAGGAAAATGTACCAAGGTGGTTCTTCAAGGAAGCAAGGACCCAGGCTTGCAATGCGTGATGCTGACGATGAACCACCAAGGGACGCTCCAGTGCGGCCTTGTGAATGGCCTTCAGAAGACTTTATGGATCGAGCGGGAATCAAGGAAGAATTTAACGCATATTTGCGTAACGCTGATCTTGTGAGCTTCGAGGCAGAAAAGTGCCGTCAGTACTACTATCTCACTAGTTCCTTTGTGAGGAGGTTTGAATTTTCATCCTCACACAATTCTCAAACTGTCCTATTTGATCTTTATGAAAATTCTTATACCATGGACTTAGAGGATTTTACCACTGCTTGCAAACTTCCACAATGGGGTAGTCCTAGTGAACCTCGCAAATCTGAATTTAGAGGATTTCTTGCTAGTATAACTGTGGGGGAATCTAGAGACACAGCACAAGCCACCATAGGGAGCATTCATTTTCCTGCTATACATTATTTTGCTCTCTTCATAGGTAGGTGCATAAATGGTAAAGATGAAGCATGTCATATGTGTGTCCCTGACCTCAGTGTTCTCAGGAGCGCCGTGTTAGGAGATAAACATTATAATTTGGGAGCCATTGTTGCACGTAGGTTTCATAATAATAGATTTAATGGAGATTTCTTTGGTGGAATTTATGCAACCCGCTTAGCTGATTTTCTTGGTGTAACCATACATGTTGATGATATTGAATTGCTCCTTATCTAGACTTTAATGCTATGGTTCACCATCAGGTTGTCGAGAGGAATGAACCACCTCTCCAGTACCGACTAATCTTTGACAGGCGTCACGCTGTCAATATTGTTCTCCCTGCCCCTACTCTCTTTGATTTTCAAGCAAAGGGGAGATATTTCATAACCAGGGAGGAGGCAAATGAGTACGAAAGGAGGACGAGGGCAGCTCGCCTCCAAGCTGCAGCCCACGATGCGATAGCCGCTGCATCTCAGTAGGACCCCAACTACAACTTTGGATATCCGCCAGGCCATCCGTGGCAATAGACCAACTTAGGCCAAAAGCCTATGCTTGGGGGAGTACGTATTTCCCACTGACATTACATTTATGTTTACATACTTATTGCTAGATGTCGGTGCTCATACTCTTTCATTATCCATGCTAGTTTATTTTTTTTATGCTTTCTTCTTGTGTGTTTGAAAAATCTTAAGAAAACCAAAAAACTTAGTGGTAGCTTTTAGTTAGTTTACCTTTCTTGCTGTAGTAGTAATAATTAAAAGAAAACCCAAAAATATTTCCCGTTCTTCCTTTGCTTGTTGGGAGCTTTCCCATGTAAATAGTTTTATTTCTTTTCTTTTCTTTGGAGGTCGATAGGAGAAGACCATAATTAAAATGTTGAAGTGGCTCTTATATGCATTATTGTTGATTTAACCAAGAGCCCATATTGCCTTGTCTTCTCCTGTTTATTGAATGCTCGCAGATTCCAGCTTAGTCCAATGCACGTGCACTATTATTATTATTCACATCGTTCGGTCGTGCAAGTGAAAGGCAATTATGATGATATATGATGGACTGATTGAGATGAGAGAAGCTGGTATGAACTCGACCTCTCTTGTTTTTGTAAATATGATTAGTTCATCGTTCCTGATTCAGCCTATTATGAATAAACATGTTTGCAATGATAATTAGAGATTATAGTTGCTCGTGCCATGCTTAATTAGCTAGGAGCTTATAATGGTTTACCTTGCGTGCCAACATGCTATTAAAATGGTTGTGATGTGGTATGATAGGGTGGTATCCTCCTTTGAATGATTCAAGTGACTTGACATGGCACATGTTCACAGATGTAGTTGAAACAAATCAACATAGCCTTCATGATATTTATGTTCATGGTGGATTATATCCTACTCATGCTTGCACTCAGTGTATATTAATTTTAATGCATGTTCATCACTGTTGTCGCTCTCTAGTTGGTCGCTTCCCAGTCGTTTGCTAGCCTTCACTTGTACTAAGCGGGAATACTGCTTGTGCATCCAATCCCTTAAATCCCAAAGTTATTTCATATGAGTCCACTATACCTTCCTATATGCGGTATCTACCTGCCGTTCCAAGTAAATTTGTATGTGCCAAACTCTAAACCTTCAAATGAAATTCTGTTTTGTATGCTCGAATAGCTCATGTATCAACTAGGGCTGTCTGTATCTTCCATGCTAGGCGGGTTATTCTCAAGAGGAGTGGACTCCGCTCCTCGCTCACGAGAAAATGGCTGGTCACCGGGATGCCCAGTCCCATGCTTTATGCAAACTAAATCAAAATAATTGCAAACAAAACTCCCCCGGGACTATTGTTAGTTGGAGGCACTCGTTGTTTCGAGCAAGCCATGGATTGATTCTTGTTGGTGGAGGGGGAGTATAAACTTTACCATTCTGTTTGGGAACCGCCTATAATGTGTGTAGCATGGAAGATATCGCCATCCCTTGGTTGTTATGTTGACAATGAAAGTATGCCACTCAAAATATTATTTATCTCTATTTCAAAATCGAGCTCTGGCACCTCTACAAATCCCTGCTTCCCTCTGCGAAGGGCCTGTCTATTTACTTTTATGTTGAGTCATCACCCTCTTATTAAAAGCACTAGCTGGAGAGCACCGCTGTCATTTGCATCCATTACTATTAGTTTATATTGGGTATGACTATGACCGGATCTCTTTTACCATGAATTACAATGTTTAGTCAGTCCTTGATCTTTAAAGGTGCTCTGCATTTATGTTTTGCGGTCTCAGAAAGGGCTAGCGAGATACCATCTTGTTATATCATATCATGATTGTTTTGAGAAAGTGTTGTCATCCGAGATTTATTATTATTGCTCGCTAGTTGATTATGCCATTGACATGAGTAAACATGAGACCTAAGTGTTATTGTGAATATGGTTAGTCATAATCTTTGCTGAAAACTTGAATGCTGGCTATACATATTTACAACAACAAGAGCAAACAGAGTTTGTAAAAGTTTTTCTTTATCACTTTCAGTTTGTCAACTGAATTTCTTGAGGACAAGCAAAGGTTTAAGCTTGGGGGAGTTGATACGTCTCCGTCGTATCTACTTTTCCAAACACTTTTGCCCTTGTTTTGGACTCTAACTTGCATGATTTGAATGGAACTAACCCGGACTGACGCTGTTTTCAGCAGAATTGCCATGGTGTTATTTATGTGCAGAAACAAAAGTTCTCGGAATGACCTGAAACTCCACAGAACTTATTTTTGGAAAATATTAAAAATATTGGCGAAAGAATCAAGGCAGGGGGCCCACACCCTGTCCATGAGGGTGGGGGGCGCGCCTGCCCTCCTGGGCGCGCCCCCTGCCACGTGGGCCCCTTGTTGCTCCACCGACCTCAACTCCAACTCCATATATTCGTGTTCGGGGAGAAAAAAATCAGAGAGAAAATTCATCGCGTTTTACAATACGGAGCCGCCGCCAAGCCCTAAACTCTCTCGGGAGGGCTGATCTGGAGTCCGTTCGGGGCTCCGGAGAGGGGAATCCGTCGCCGTCGTCATCATCAACCATCCTCCATCACCAATTTCATGATGCTCACCGCCGTGCGTGAGTAATTCCATCGTAGGCTTGCTGGACGGTGATGGGTTGGATGAGATTTATCATGTAATCGAGTTAGTTTTGTTAGGGTTTGATCCCTAGTATCCACTATGTTCTGAGATTGATGTTGCTATGACTTTGCTATGCTTAATGCTTGTCACTAGGGCCCGAGTGCCATGATTTCATATCTGAACCTATTATGTTTTCATGAATATATGTGAGTTCTTTGATCCTATCTTGCAAGTCTATAGTCACCTACTATGTGTTATGATCCGGCAACCCCGAAGTGACAATAATCGGGACCACTCCCGGTGATAACCATAGTTTGAGGAGTTCATGTATTCACCATGTGTTAATGCTTTGGTCCGGTACTCTATTAAAAGGAGGCCTTAATATCCCTTAGTTTTCGCTAGGACCCCACTGCCACGGGAGGGTAGGACAAAAGATGTCATGCAAGTTCTTTTCCATAAGCACGTATGATTATATTCGGAACACATGCCTACATTACATTGATGAATTAGAGCTAGTTCTGTGTCACCCTATGTTATGATTGTTACATGATGGACCGCATCCGGCATAATTCTCCATCACCGATCCAATGCCTACGAGCTTTTCACATAATGTTCTCCGCTTATTTACTTATCCGTTGCTACTGTTACAATCACTTCAACGGCGGCAGCACCATCTGTAGCCACGCATATTCCAGCATACAGATTTTAGCATCATGCTTATACCACAAAAAATGTATGGGGATTGCCCCAAATACATACCTTGCGACTCGTCAAGACGCATATTGATTAACGCAAGGTCATCCCCTGCTACATCAAGCTTTCGCTGCAGCTCGGCAATATCCATAGTCTCGGAATTAGCTAAGGGGGAAACAGCCTGCGTTCCAGTTCATCAGATCAGTCCTTGAGTAATCCTTTTTGATCCTCCGATTCGCTTCCCAGTGGAAGCCAACCCGAGTCTCAGGGGCTACTACCTATACACAGGTGCATCTTTGCAAATAAAACATAGCTGAAAATATTATATCACAAACCTCGAAGCCTTTTAGCAGGCTCATGAAGGCTTCATTCAATTCACTCTTCGCGGACCAAATCTTCTCAACCACTGTACCCATCAAGGTACGTTGTTCTCCCGAGACAGATGCTTTTCGCAACATGTCCCGCAATATATCCGGAGCCTCCGGGTCTCTGGAATCCACTGATACGTCTCCGTCGTATCTACTTTTCCAAACACTTTTGTCCTTGTTTTGGACTCTAACTTGCATGATTTGAATAGAACTAACCCAGACTGACGTTGTTTTCAGCAGAATTGCCATGGTGTTATTTATGTGCAGAAACAAAAGTTCTCGGAATGACCTGAAACTCCACGGAACTTATTTTTCGAATATAGTAAAAATATTGGCGAAAGAATCAAGGCCAGGGGGCCCAGACCCTGTCCACGAGGGTGGGGGCGCGCCTGCCCCCCTGGGAGCGCCCCCTGCCTTGTGGGCCCCATGTTGCTCCACCAACCTCAACTCCAACTCCATATATTCGTGTTCGGGGAGAAAAAAATCAAAGAGAAAGATTCATCGCGTTTTATGATACGGAGCCGCCGCCAAGCCCTAAACTCTATCGGGAGGGCTGATCTGGAGTCTATTCGGGGCTCCGGAGAGGGGAATCCGTCGCCGTCGTCATCATCAACCATCCTCCTTCACCAATTTCATGATGCTCACCGCCGTGCGTGAGTAATTCCATCATAGGCTTGCTGGACGGTGATGGGTTGGATGATATTTATCATGTAATCGAGTTAGTTTTGTTTGGGTTTGATCCCTAGTATCCACTATGTTCTGAGATTGATGTTGCTATGACTTTGCTATGCTTAATGGTTGTCACTAGGGCCCGAGTGCCATGATTTCAGATCTGAACCTATTATGTTTTCATGAATATATGTGAGTTCTTGATCCTATCTTGCAAGTCTATAGTCACCTACTATGTGTTATGATCCGGCAACCCCGAAGTGACAATAATCGGGACCACTCCCGGTGATAACCATAGTTTGAGGAGTTCATGTATTCACCATGTGTTAATGCTTTGGTCCGGTACTCTATTAAAAGGAGGCCTTAATATCCCTTAGTTTCCGCTAGGACCCCGCTGCCACGGGAGGGTAGGACAAAAGATGTCATGCAACTTCTTTTCCATAAGCACGTACGACTATATTCGGAATACATGCCTACATTACATTGATGAATTAGAGCTAGTTCTGTGTCACCCTATGTTATGATTGTTACATGATGAACCGCATCCGGCATAATTCTCCATCACCGATCCAATGCCTACGAGCTTTTCACATATTGTTCTCCGCTTATTTACTTTTCCGTTGCTACTGTTACAATCACTACAAAACCCAAAAATATTACTTGTTACCGTTACCGTTACTTCCGTATTACTTTGCTACTAAATACTTTGCTGCAGATACTAAGTTATCTAGGTGTGGTTGAATTGACAACTCAACTGCTAATACTTGAGAATATTCTTTGGCTCCCCTTGTGTCGAATCAATAAATTTGGGTTGAATACTCTACCCTTGCAAACTGTTGCGATCCCCTATACTTGTGGGTTATCAGCCGCTCTAGGAGCACCACCATCCTTTGAAGGAATTTGTTCACCCGTCTCCAAAACCACCGTCGGCTGCGAGCCAGACAGTCCGGGGCCTTTATTATCAGCCCCAGAATCTCGGACGGTCGGAGATCCACCTTCGGGTACTGCCTCTTTTATCCCCTGCGTAACTTGTTGATCAAGAAGAACCCTCTGCGACGACACTTCAGAGTCGTCCGCCTTATTGGGTGAGGAGGTTGGGGGAGGCGTCTCGCTCTCCATCATCTCTGGGAGGAGACCTCCCGAAGAAGAGGATTGCCCAGAAACACTCTACGCCGACCTGTAAAAATGCACGGACGCGTTACGTACATCTTCGGTAACGGCAAAGGAGCGGGACACTATCAAAGTATTCTGGATTCACTTACGGTTTGGCCAAGGGCTTGTCCCCTTGTCGGAGCTATTCAACGGCGTCGCTTTCCAAACCCAAGCCGCTCAACGGTGGCATCTTGCCCCTTTTGGGGGATCACCCCTACCAACCTTCGGAGGCGGCCCTTTCCTCCTACTCGGAGAAGGGATGCTGGCTCCTCTTTCGCCTCTATCTTCAGGCGAGGAAAGGTCGATTTCTCCGGACTCAGTATCCAACTTACTTCCGGAAGAAAGGTCATCCCGGGTCTTTTCGCTCTCCTCTTTGCCCTCCCTTGCCGGCGCCTGATATGGTGCCGAGGCCAGCATCATTGTTAGCACAGGATTAGCTAAGTCTTCGGGAAGGGGAGCCGGACACCTAATCCATTCCACCTTATTTATCCAGCCCTGAAAAAGGATGATTCGGTCAGTATCTTGCCACTGGGTATCTGATTATGAGGTATTCGGCAAACGGGTACTTACTGGGGTATCCGGATGATTATAGTCTAGGCCGACATCTTCGGTGGTGTCCGGCCATTGCCTTCGTTTCCCGAAGAATAATCTCCACATTCCATCGTGCGTAGTGCCAAAGAAGTGCTGAAGAGTCCGCGGCCCTTCTGGATTGAACTCCCACAAGCGGAGAGGCCGTCGCTGGCACGGCAGGGTCCGAAGAACTACCATTACTTGAACAACGTTGATGATATTGATGTCCCTCTCAATGAGGCTTCGGATGCGACTTTGCAAAGTTCGCACCTCGTCCGTTGATCCCCAGTCCAACCCCTTATTAATCCACGATGCAAGCTGAATTGGGGGGCTGGATCGAAATGCAGGCGCCGCTGCCCACTTGGAGCCGCGGGGCTCGGTGATATAGAACCACCCCTGCTGCCATAAATCAGAAGATTTGGCGAAGGATCCTTTCAGCCAAACAACGCTGGCAAGCTTGCTCACTATAGCACCACCGCAATCAGCTTGCTCCCCCTCTATCACTTGCGGCTTCACATGAAGGTCTTGAGCCACAAGCCGAAGTGCGGAGGAGTTCGGAGGAAGGCTTCGCACGTGACGATAAACGCCGAGATAAGAAGAATAGAGTCTGGGGCCAGATCGTGAAAATCTAGCCCGTAATAGAACATGAGCCCTCGGACGAAGGGGTTAAGTGCAAACCCTAACCCGCGGAGGAAGTGGGACACGAACACGACCCTCTCGCCGGATCTGGGGGTGGGAATAACCTGCCCCTCGGCAGGAAGCCGATGATGGATTTCTGCGGTCAGATACCTCGCCGCCCAAAGCTTTGCAATATCTCCCTCCATGACAGAAGAAGCTACCCACCGGCCTTGACGGCTGGATCCGGACATGATTGGGGCTTGTGGCAACTAAAACCCGGGTGCTGGAACTCGAGGTAGCAAGGGTTGAGGAAGAAGCAAGCGTGAAAGAAAAAGACGGGTCTGTACCTGTCGGAGATATACCCCGCGGTGTAAACCGGCCGGAGGTATAACCCGGCCGGACTTGGCGGTTTACTTGAGACCCGGCTGAGACTTGAAGATTCACTGGCGACCCGTTTTGACCTGGCGGTTTACGATTCATTGGTAATCCGGCAGGCGGCGATCAAGAGGAGCGACAAGACCCGGTGGCCCAACGGGCGGTTCATGAAGGACGGTTCATACTATGGTGGGCCGGTTTAAGAGGAAAGGCATGAGGAATATTTGTCTTACAAGGAGTTAAGACCTGGACTTGTATCCGGTCTGTATTAGAGATAGACTAGTCCTAATCCTAATAGGACTCCACATGTAACCCGCCCCTTCAAGATATATAAGGAGGGGCAGGGCTCCCCAAAGAGGGACGGGCAACAATCAATAATCTCTAGGGCTAGACACAATTAGAGGAGAGCCGGTTTACGACGACTCCCTCATGAGCGTAATGAGATCTAGCCTCAAACAGCATGTAGGGTTATTACCGGATGATGTTTCCCGGGGCCCGAAGCTGTCTAAATCCTCGTCTTGTGTTGCGTCTCTCGATTCCGCTCAACCCCTCTCAAGCTACTACATAGATGCGCTGGCCTCACGACTAAGTCCTCACCCTAGGACATCTGCCGTGACAATTCCACGACAGTTGGCGCCTACCGTGGGGCCAGGCGCATGGTGGTGTTAAGTTCTTGAAAGGATATCTCTCAGGGATCGAGAAGAAGCTCGCAGTTGATCAACTATGAGTTCATCAAGGGAGATTGAAAAAGTATTCAGCGGCGATGGATATTGAGTTCAAGGGAATTTTGGGCTTTTGCGTTCTTCTATGTATCGCGGAGGCAACACGATCCGTCTAATCCGAATCGAAGATCAAGATTTTTTGGCTGCAATCGCGTGTCGCCGAGACTGACAAGAGTTGTGCTGCAGCCGCCGTACGCACGGATCATGCAAACCGTCGTATACATCAAGCAGATCCTGAGGCAGGCGCCGCTGGAACTATTGACGCCAGACATCAAATCAGAGTTGTAGTACTACAACAAGCTGCAACGCAACTTATCCAGTCTGGTTGCTTTTTGGGACGATTCACTAGCACTCCATAATGCTATTTGAAGACTACTCCACGTGAAATCCCAGAGTGCCACAAATATTTGCACAAGGATCGAAGTCCGATTGATCTGAAGTTCAACTAGCACTACCACATACACACACGTGAAGCTAGCAAATCAGTGGGCAGGAGGCCGGCCGATCAGCAAACCAAGTCGCCACCAACACAGCTGGTGCTGCTATCTTTACGGCCTCAAGCCGCCACTTTCTGTCTCGCCGGCCGCCCCACAGGCCACCGCCGCGGCCTCTGTCTCGTGCACACGCGCGTGGTTTTTTCTCTGCCGCGCAACGCACCACGTCGCTGCACCTCCATGAGCCGTCCCTAGCTGCCTTGAGTCGACCGGTTACTGTCATGACCTGACCGAGCTGCCCTCGAAATGGATTAACTTTTTCCGCAAAGACCGTCAGATCTCCCAGTCGCGGAGACGGTTTCCACTGTAGTCTCTTTTGCTGATTGGACATACTACAAATCCCAAGCTATTACATCAAGTCAACGTGGTGCTAGATGTTGAACCATTGCCAAAATTGCCGCGGCGCCGCCGCCATTTGTGCGGCCGGCCTCAGCAGCGGTCGCACGCCCCAATGGGCCTTGAAGCCGAGTCAAAACCGCTGAGGTTCGCCTCCGAGTCGGAGGAAGTCAAGTATTACATCTGGGCAAAATAAAGCTTCATGATTATATTCAGTGGATGAGAGAACCAAGGAAATAAAACGCGGCAGCAGGAGCTGTCGGCATCAGTCAAAGGATGAGGCGTTGAAAGGAAAAAGACCAAGACTATGTCCAACATTATTCGGCATCAGTGTCCGCTTTATCCTACGAAAAATACCAGGTGCTATTTATCCTATTTATTTTTTAAAAAGGTGCATATTATTTCATCCGAGCAAAACTACTTTGCCTTGCTGTGTTTTATATACAGGTAAATTATTCATTACAAAAATGGTGTTATGCCGCGGATGCACGTTCGGCTCTGCCGCGTGGCTCCACGGGCACGCGTGTCGCGGTCCAGATTGCATCAAACGCGCCAGCTGACTCGCCCGTCCGCACCTCCTTACAACGCCACGGATGACTCGCATGTCCGCCCTCGCGGCCGGTTCACATGTCCGCGCCAGCTTACAACATGGAAGACAACTCGCTCGTCCGCGACGGTTTACAACACTATGGGCGATTTACCCGTCCGACCCCATGGCCGACTCTCCCCTCCATGCCGGTTTACAATGCCACGGCCGATTCATTTGTTGTCCGGGCGAATCAGGTGATATCCATCTAACATATATTTTATTGGTACATATTATTTTTTGTCAAAGAGCAGTTTATCTTTGTCTTGATCTGCAATATTGTTGATGCAGGACAATTGTTCACTACATCAAAACGATATGGTTAACTCGCCCGTCCGCGCCGGTTTACAACACCGCGGCCGGTTCATCTGTTTGTGCCACCTCTGATGCTGAGGTCATCTTTTCCGTCCTCCTCTCGCGGCCTGGTCTACATCAACATACCGGGCCGCACCTGTCTGCATGAGCTTTTTATTGAGTATGAGCAAGTCACAGCTTGGGTAGCCCGGTTTTCTTTCAATAAAATGAAGGCAAATTATCATCAACCACCGTCTGCACTGGGTGGTTCAATGGGCAGGCGCACAAGTCGTCGCCACTACAGTTTGGTTAACTTCAAATTGCTAGTTGGAAGGAAACATTGGCCGAGTTGCTGACATGGCTCAGATGGGATCATTTATAACCCGCCGCAGTCACCTCAACCTTCTGTAGATTCACATCGTGCTATCAACACCAATGATATACAAGTTATGCCGATTTACATCACGGTTAAATATGGAGAGTTTCAAGCCAACTCCTCGAGTCACCTTTGAGACTCGGGGGCTACGATGACATGACTCAGCAAATCTTGCCAGTTTCGGCAAATTTAAGAACCCCAGGACGATGGAGGAAAAGATAACCCGGTCCCGGAGGCTACTGTTATATTGATGAAAATTTAAAGGCCGTCAGAAAATTTCCGGTTTAGAAAGTATATGACAGTTACAAAATCCCGGCTCAATAAAGAAGTTCTGGGTCATCAGAAATGACTCCGGTTTAAAATCTGGCTCAAGGGAAGTCAGTCTCACTGAAGCTCTCAATATCCGGTTTACAATCCGGTTCAAGGGAAATCTATTCTCCCACAAAGCTCTGAAGCGCTCAAATCCGGTTTAACAATGTCTGGTTCAAAAAGGAATTAACTTCTCGCAAGTTCGAGTTTAAAGGCCGTCAGAAAATTTCCGGCTGAAAATGAAGATTCCGGTTTAAAATCCGGTTTAAGGGAAAGATGTCTCCCACAAAGCTTTGAAACTCTCAATATCCGGTTCAAAATCCCGGTTCAAGAAGAATTTATCTCTTGCAAAAAGTTAAAGGTTGCCGAAGAGGGCCTGCTGCCATGATGCGTGGTTCAAACATGGGTATCCCGCCTTATTGGCCTATCATATTATTGATCACTTGGGGGCTTGGTCGTATCCGAACCATAGCTACACCTCTTGATCGGCGCAATGCCACAGCATCACTTGGGGGCTTGGTCGTATCCGAACCATAGCCACGCCTCTTGATCGGTGCAATGCCACAACATCACTTGGGGGCTTGGTCGTATCCGAACCATAGCCACGCCTCTTGATCGGCGTAATGCCACAACATCACTTGGGAGCATGGTCGAACCCGAACCATGGCTACGCCTCTTGATCGGCGTAAAGCCACAGCATCACTTGGGGGCTTGGTCGAACCCGAACCATAGCAATGCCTTTTGATCGGCGTAATGCCACAGCATCACTTGGGGGCTTGGTCGAACCCGAACCATAGCAACACCTCTTGATCAAATTTGGGGCCTGGCAGCCCGTGAAAAGCCTCGACTACAACGGTTTTTATTTGCCTTTTGCTGAGTTTTCTTTGTTTTCATAAGATTTGTGACGTTTTTAAACCGGTGTTTATCAACCCGGTTAGGCCGTCAACTACAAGTTGATAGTATACAATCAAATTATAATCCGGAGACTATCAGCCCGGTCTGGTTTTGACTCAAAGTCACCAGTATTATATATGGTTAATCCGGTGTTTATCACAACCCGGCACGGTTTTATCATAAACCGGCATGATATGGAAGGAGTTATCGGTACTCAAGATTGGGGTTATCACCTTTACTACAATAAAGTTGGCCAGCCAATGATGTGATTTAATGTCACAGGTATGATATATTTCATATTTGATTATTCTTAAGTGCAGCCTTGGTTATCAACCTAGGTTATATGTTGGGCATTATGACCCATCCGGCGGTAAACCGCCAGGACACTTTAAACTTGCTATATGCAGAAACAGGTTGAATAAAGCATAATTATAAATCACAAGTGTTTATTAAACCGGCCTGGCTTTGGACTATAAGTCGCCAGTATATATTTGGATTGCGCCATTGGAATCATGCACTTATAAATCATTGGGTTATGTTATTCAAATAGCCAAACTTGGCTGAATTTTCATTATGATATTGAATGAATAAGGTTTTCATACCGGATTATATTATCTTAATAGCCAACATGGCTGGATTTTTACGGTTATTAATAACCGGTATTATTGAGGTTTTCAAATTCGCTTTAGCGCAATGGCTATTATTTTATCAAAGGATATGATTTATTCTACAATGGAAGGAATAGTCCCGAGTCGCTGCAGGCTTACAACCCGGTACTTGGGCGCTACATTATTCAAATTGAGATTACATGCAAGTTTCATGTCGCTGCAAGCATGCACCATGACACTTGGGGGCTAATGCAAAGTCATTTTTACTAGTCTTATTGAAGACCCGACTCATCATATCATAATGAGCCGGCCCTTGGGGGCTACCAATTGCTCCTGTCAACAATTCAAGGTACACAAGTCTTAATCCATTATATTGAAGGGTCCACTACTCAGTTGGTAAAGCACAAAGCTCTTAACCTTATGGACGTGGGTTCAAGCCCCATGATGGGGGTTACATCATATGATGTTATTTTCAATGAAGTATATATAAAGTCCCAGCTCAATATTATCTTACTGGGCCAGCCCTTGGGGGCTACACGTTGCTGTTCAAATCTACATGATCATATTTATAAAGTCCCTGCTCATTATTGCATAATGACCCGGCCCTTGGGGGCTACACTGGTTGAAGTTTTTTGAGCATCAGGCAATTTCAAGTCCCACGTTGCTGCAAGCAGGACAACCCGGCACTTGGGGGCTACATATGTGGAATACTCAGTTCTGACTAGTGATTGAGATGAACAACATGGATTTCTTCAAAGTGGTAATATTTATATTGAAGCAAGTCTTAAGTCATCACTTTGTTCTGCTCAAGACTTGGGGGCTACATGTATTATATTATTATCGGAGAAATATTTTCAAATTATCTGTTTTGAGCAAACCAGATTGACCCGGCGTCACCAATTATTATGACCCTGTGTCTGCAACCCGGCATCGTCAATAATCATGAACCAGCGTTGGCAACAATCATGACCCGGAATATCAGTTTTTATAACCGGGCAATGCTGGTAATCATAAACCGGCAAGTTCTACATTTTCAAATCGGCGGATATAAGTTGAATATTTGAAGACCAATATTTTTGTCAAGTCAGCGCATTGAAGGCGGAGTCAAATGGATTCTTTGTTTACAATAATTTTTTCTACAAGCAAATTGTTTATGAAGCTGATCGAATGACCCAGATTTTCTAGAAGAAGGAAATAACAAGGACTTAAGGATGATCAGATGCCGGTTTACAAGAATATTTAACCCGGAGTGCAACCTGTCAAATTCGTTCTTGTGTTTATGTTGCAGGATCAGTTTAACATGGATAAATCCAAATTAAACTCGGGGCTAATGTCGGGGATATACCCCGCGGCGTAAACCGGCCGGAGGTATAACCCAGCCGGACTTGGCGGTTTACTTGAGACCCGGCTGAGACTTGACGATTCACTGGCGACCCGTTTTGACCTGGCGGTTTACGATTCATTGGTAATCCGGCAGGCGGATCAGAGGAGCGACAAGACCCGGTGGCCCAACGGGCGGTTCATGAAGGACGGTTCATACTATGGTGGGCCGGTTTAAGAGGAAAGGCATGAGGAATATTTGTCTTACAAGGAGTTAAGACCTGGACTTGTATCCGGTCTGTATTAGAGATAGACTAGTCCTAATCCTAATAGGACTCCACATGTAACCCGCCCCTTCAAGATATATAAGGAGGGGCAGGGCTCCCCAAAGAGGGACGGGCAACAATCAATAATCTCTAGGGCTAGACACAATTAGAGGAGAGCCGGTTTATGGCGACTCCCTCATGAGCATAATGAGATCTAGCCTCAAACAGCATGTAGGGTTATTACCGGATGATGTTTCCCGGGGCCCGAAGCTGTCTAAATCCTCGTCTTGTGTTGCGTCTCTCGATTCCGCTCAACCCCTCTCAAGCTACTACATAGATGCGCTGGCCTCACGACTAAGTCCTCACCCTAGGACATCTGCCGTGACAATTCCACGATAGTACCCCTATATAAAGGCTGCGAATATCAAACATCTCCTCCTGGGCCTCAAGTCTTGCCTATTCCCAAGGAGTTGTACCCAAGCGACGGTTGGGTTACCCACGTCCGGGTTGGCAAGAATCCCCCCAAAAAAAGGGGAGACACGATCTCCGCTTGGATGAGACATGCCAATAAAACCACGTCTCGAGACGTGGGACGACGGGCCAGCTAACGGTTCGAAAATAATGGCCGAGCAGGCGTGATGTCATATTACCAAAAAGTTGTCAGCGGATTGAACTCGTGAAATACTATATCCTCTGTAGTTGTGTATACAGGTCCGGATACAGTCATTGCATCTGAAGACTATCTTGGGGTTCGGAAAGGGGAACCCGCCTTGCAATGCCGAAGACAATCTGCGCGCCGGACTCCTCGTCATTGAAGCCAGGTTCAGGGGCTTGATGTCTACTACACAACCTTCTTCTTGTAGACGTTGTTGGGCCTCCAAGTGCAGAGGGTTTGTAGGACAGTAGCAAATTTCCCTCAAGTGGATGACCTAAGGTTTATCAATCCGTGGGAGGCGTAGGTTGAAGATGGTTTCTCTCAAACAACCCTGCAACCAAATAACAAAGAGTCTCTTGTGTCCCAAACACACCCAATGCAATGGTAAATTGTATAGGTGCACTAGTTCGGCGAAGAGATGGTGATACAAGTGCAATATGGATGGTAGATATAGGTTTTCGTAATCTGAAATTATAAAAACAGCAAGGTAACAACTGGTAAAAGTGAGCGTAAACAGTATTGCAATGCTAGGAAACAAGGCCTAGGGTTCATACTTTCACCAGTGCAAGTTCTCTCAACAATAATAACATAATTGGATCATATAACTATCCCTCAACATGCAACAAAGAGTCACTCCAAAGTCACTAATAGCAGAGAACAAACGAAGAGATTATGGTAGGGTACGAAACTACCTCAAAGTTATTCTTTCCAATCAATCCGTTGCGCTATTCCTATAAGTGTCACAAACAGCCCTAGAGTTCGTACTAGAATAACACCTTAAGAAACAAATCAACCAAAACCCTAATGTCACCTAGATACTCCAATGTCACCTCAAGTATCCGTGGGTATGATTATACGATATGCATCACACAATCTCAGATTCATCTATTCAACCAACACATAGAACCTCAAAGAGTGCCCCAAAGTTTCTACCGGAGAATCAAGACGAAAACGTGTGCCAACCCCTATGCATAAGTTCATGGGCGGAACCCGCAAGTTGATCACCAAAACATACATCAAGTGAATCACGTGATATCCCATTGTCACCACAGATACGCACGGCAAGACATACATCAAGTGTTCTCAAATCATTAAAGACTCAATCCAATAAGATTACTTCAAAGGAAAAACTCAATCCATTACAAGAGAGTAGAGGGGGAGAAACATCATAAGATCCAACTATAATAGCAAAGCTCGCGATACATCAAGATCGTGCCAAATCAAGAACACGAGAGAGAGAGAGAGGGAGAGAGAGATCAAACACATAGCTACTGGTACATACCCTCAGCCCCGAGGGTGAACTACTCCCTCCTCGTCATGGAGAGCGCCGGGATGATGAAGATGGCCACCGGTGAGGGTTCCCCCCTCCGGCAGGGCGCCGGAACAGGGTCCCGATTGGTTTTTGGTGGCTACAGAGCCTTGCGGCGGCGGAACTCCCGATCTATTCCGTTCCCCGAAGTTTTTAGGGTATATGGAGATATATAGGCAGAAGAAGTACGTCAGGGGAGCCACGAGGGGCCCACGAGGGTGGAGAGCACGCCCAGGGGGGTGGGCGCGCCCCCCTTCCTCGTGCCTTCCTCGTTGCTTCCTTGACGTGGACTCCAAGTCTCCCGGGTTGCTTTCCTTCCAAAATAACTTCTCCAGAAGGTTTCATTCCGTTTCGACTCCGTTTGATATTCCTTTTCTTCGAAACACTGAAACAAGGGAAAAAACAGGAACTGGCACTGGGCTCTGGGTCAATAGGTTAGTCCCAAAAGTAATATAAAAGTGCATAGTAAAGCCCATAAAACATCCAAGATGGATAATATAATAGCATGGAACAATCAAAAATTATAGATACGTTGGAGACGTATCAGGGCTACTGAGGGAGTCCTGGACTAAGGGGTCCTCGGGCGTCCGGCCTGTTATCCATGGGCCGGACTGATGGGCTGTGAAGACGTGTTAGCATCCCCAAGCTTAATTCCTGCTTGTCCTCGAGTAGGTAAATGATAAAAACGGAATTTTTGATGTGGAATGCTACTTGGCATAATTTCAATGTAATTCTTCTTAATTGTGGTATGAATATTCAGGTCCGAAAGATTCAAGATAAAAGTTCATATTGACATAAGAGTAATAATACTTCAAGCATACTAACTAAGCAATTATGTCCTCTCAAAATAACATGGCCAAAGAAAGTTCATCCCTACAAAATCATATAGTTTAGTCATGCTCCATTTTCGTCACACAGGAATGCTCTCATCATGCACAACCCTGATGACAAGCCAAGTAATTGTTTCATACTTTAGTAATCTCAAACTTATAAACCTTCACGCAATACATGAGCGCGAGCCATGGATATAGCACTATGGGTGGAATAGAATATGATGATGGGGGTTATGTGGAGAAGACAAAAAGGAGAAAGTCTCACATCAACGAGGCCAATCAATGAGCTATGGAGATGCCCATCGATTGATGTTAATGCAAGGAGTAGGGATTGCCATGCAACGGATGCACTAGAGCTAAAAATGTATGAAAGCTCAACAAAAGAAACTAAGTGGGTGTGCATCCAACTTGCTTGCTCACGAAGACCTAGGGCACTTGAGGAGGCCCATTGTTGGAATATACAAGCCAAGTTCTATAATGAAAAATTCCCACTAGTATATGAAAGTGACAAAACAAGAGACTCTCTATCATGAAGATTATGGTGCTACTTTGAAGCACAAGTGTGGCAAAGGATAGTAACATTGTCCCTTCTCTCTTTTTCTCTCATTTTTTTTGGGCCTTCTCTTTTTTATGGCCTTTCTCTTCTTTTTAATTCCTCGCTTGGGACAATGCTCTAGAAAATGATGATCATCACACTTCTATTTATTTACAACTCAATGATTACAACTCGATACTAGAACAAAGTATGACTCTATATGAATGCCTCCAACGGTGTACCGGGATATGCAATGAACCAAGAGTGACATGTCCGAAAGAATTATGAATGGTGGCTTTGCCACAAATACTATGTCAACTACATGATCATGCTAAGAAATATGACAATGATGAATGTGTCATGATAAACGGAACAGTGGAAAGTTGCATGGCAATATATCTCGGAATGGCTATGGAAATGCCATAATAGGTAGGTATGGTGGCTATTTTGAGGAAGATACAAGGAGGTTTATGTGTGAAAGAGCGTATCATATCACGGGGTTTGGATGCACCGGCGAAGTTTGCACCAACTCTCAATGTGAGAAAGGGCAATGCACGGTACCGAAGAGGCTAGCAATGATGGAAATGTGAGATTGCGTATAATCCATGGACTCAACATTAGTCATAAAGAACTCACATACTTATTGCGAAAATCTACAAGCCATCAAAAACCAAGCACTACGCGCATGCTCCTAGGGGGATAGATTGGTAGGAAAAGACCATCGCTCGTCCCCGACCGCCACTCATAAGGAGGACAATCAAAGAACACCTCATGTTCCAAATTTGTTACATAACGCTTACCATACGTGCATGCTACGGGACTTGCAAACTTCAACACAAGTATTTCTCAAATTCACAACTACTCAACTAGCACAACTTTAATATCACTACCTCCATATCTCAAAACAATCATCAAGCATCAAACTTCTCTTAGTATTCAACACACTCATAAGAATGTTTTTACTAGTCTTGAATACCTAGCATATTAGGATTAAGCAAATTACCATGCTATTTAGGACTCTCAAAATAATATAAGTGAAGCATGAGAGTTCATCTATTTCTTCAAAATAAAACTACCATCATGCTCTAAAAGATATAAGTGAAGCACTAGAGCAAACAACTAACTACTCCGAAAGATATAAGTGAAGATCAATGAGTAGTCGAATAATTATGTAACTATGTGAAGACTTTCTAACATTTAAGAATTTCCGATCTTGGGATATTATTCAAACAGCAAGCAAAGCTAAAGAAAATAAAATGACGCTCCAAGCAAAACACATATCATGTGGTGAATAAAAATATAGCTCCAAGTAAGGTTACCGATGGAAGTAGACGAAAGAGGGGATGCCTTCCGGGGCATCCCCAAGCTTAGGCTCTTGGTTATCCTTGAATATTACCTTGGGGTGCCTTGGGCATCACCAAGCTTAGGCTCTTGCCACTCCTTATTCCATAGTCCATCGAATCTTTACCCAAAACTTGAAAACTTCACAACACAAAACTTAACAGAAAACTCGTAAGCTCCGTTAGCGAAAGAAAACAAAACACCACTTCAAGGTACTGTAATGAAATCATTCTTTATTTATATTGGTGTTAAACCTACTGTATTCCAACTTCTCTATGGTTTATAAACTATTTTACTAGCCATAGAGTCATCAAAATAAGCAAACAACACACGTAAAACAGAATCTGTCAAAAACATAACAGTCTGTAGTAATCTGTAACTAACGCAAACTTCTGGAACTCCAAAAATTCTAAAATAAATTGGTGGACCTGAGGAATTTGTCTAGTAATAATCTGCAAAAATAATCAACTAAATATCACTCTCCAGTAAAAAGTTGAAGCTAATCTCGTGAGCGCTAAAGTTTCTGTTTTTACAGCATGATCATAAAGACTTCACCCAAGTCTTCCCAAAGGTTCTACTTGGCACAAACACTAACTAAAACATAAAACCACATCTAACCAGAGGCTAGATCAAATATTTATTACTAAACAGAACCAAAAAGCAAGAAACAAAAATAAAATTGGGTTGCCTCCCAACAAGCGTTAACGTTTAACGCCCCTAGCTAGGCATGATGATTTCAATGATGCTCGCATAAAAGATAAGAATTGAAACATCAAGAGAGCATCATGAAGAATATGACTAGCACATTTAAGCCTAACCCACTTCCTATGCATAGGGATTTTGTGAGAAAACAACTTATGGGAACAACAATCAACTAGCATAGGAAGGTAAAACAAGCATAGCTTCAAGATTTTCAACACATAGAGAGGAAACTTGATATTATTGCAATTCTTACAAGCATATGTTCCTCCCTCATAGTAATTTTCAGTAGCATCATGAATGAATTCAACAATATAACCAGCACCTAAAGCATTCTTTTCATGATCTACTTGCATAGAAATTTTACTACTCTCCACATAAGCAAAATTCTTCTCATTCGAAATAGTGAGAGTATCATAAGAGACTTGAATACTATAAATTGTTTCCACATTAAAAGAGTAATGTTAAGAAAAAGGTTAATCATAATCATGACAAGTTTTATAAAGATAAACATCACTACTTTTTATAGCATAAGTTTCATCACAATAATCATCATAAGTAGCAACTTTGTTCTCATCATAATCGATTGAAACCTCTTCCAAGATAGTGGAATCATTACTAAATAAAGTCATGACCTCTCCAAACCCACTTTCATCAATATAATTATCATAAGTAGGAGGCATGCTATCATCATTATTAATTTGCATATCAAAACTTGGGAGACTAAAAATATCATCTTCATTAAACATAGCATCCCCAAGCTTGGGACAAACATTAATTGCAGCAAATATATTCTCAAAAACATCATCTTCATCAAACGTAGCATCCCCAAGCTTGGGCCTTTTCATATCATAAGCATAATCACTCTCATAATTAATATTATGGATAGCACCAATAGTATAGCAATTATCATATTCTTCCAAGCAAGTGCCAAAAAGATTTTCAAGATCATAAGAAGTATCATTATCTTCCCAATCATAATAATCACAACAAGCAATAGGCATAACGAGATCATCATCAAGTGCATCATCTTCCACAATTATTTTTGATTCATTTTCATGAGGCACAACAATAATAGGAGCAACATTATTTGGGAGAGATATCTTTTTACCTCTCTTCCTTTTTCTTTTCTTCTTCTTCACCACATCATGTGTGGGTTCAATCCTCTTTTTGGAGCTCCTTATTAATGAGATTGGTTGAATAGAAGGCTCCTCCTCGTTACCTGATTCATCATAAGAAATAATAGGAGGATATTGGGAAGTCTCTTCCCTTTCGTTAGTATTCTCTTCATCCTCTATTTGTTTTCTTTTCAATATAAGGATTTTCAATGCAATTCACCGCGCAATACATATAAATTTCCTCTAGATCAAAATGAAGAACTCTATCAAGGGCAAATTCTGGAATATCCTTAGTTATACGTTTCATTTCTTCATAACCCAAGAGCAAACTAAGTTCATTATGATGTGCAAGGGAAATCAAGTCATCACAATTTTTGGACACGATACGATCATGAAACAATTTGCATTGGGTACTGAAATGATCACGTTCATTGCAAAGTTCACATGTATGGCTAAGAAAGTTTAAATTTTCAGCACACGCATCTAGCCTTTCAGTTTCTAAATGCTTATGCCTCTTGCAATATCTATCTTCTATATTTTGTGTGTACTTGCAAACCCAATACACTCCACAAAAATTGACATGCTTATAGGAGATATTTTCATCATGACTAGTGCAATCATCATTAGTACTATGGATATTCAAAGAGTTCATACTAACAACATTGCAATCATGCTCATCATTCAAAGATTTAGTGCCAAACATTCTAATGCATTCTTCCTCTAACATTTTGGCACAATTTTCCTTTCCATCATACTCACGAAAGATATTAAAAAGATGAATCGTATGAGGTAAACTCAATTCCATTTTTTTGGTAGTTTTCTAAACTAAACTAGTGCTAAAACAAGAAACAAAAAGATTCAATTGCAAGATCTAAAGATATACCTTCAAGCACTCACCTCCCCGGCAACGGCGCCAGAAAAGAGCTTAGTTGACGGGGTGTGAGTGCCGCTTACCTAGCCTCCCCGCCAACGGCGCCAGAAACTGCTTGATGTCTACCACACAACCTTCTTCTTGTAGACGTTGTTGGGCCTCCAAGTGCACAGGGTTTGTAGGATAGTAGCAAATTTCCCTCAAGTGGATGACCTAAGGTTTATCAATCCGTGGGAGGCATAGGTTGAAGATGGTCTCTCTCAAACAACCCTGCAACCAAATAACAAAGAGTCTCTTGTGTCCCCAACACACCCAATGCAATGGTAAATTGTATAGGTGCACTAGTTCGGCGAAGAGATGGTGATACAAGTGCAATATGGATGGTAGATATAGGTTTTCGTAATCTGAAATTATAAAAACAGCAAGGTAACAAGTGGTAAAAGTGAGCGTAAACGGTATTGCAATGCTAGGAAACAAGGCCTGGAGTTCATACTTTCACCAGTGCAAGTTCTCTCAATAATAATAACATAATTGGATCATATAACTATCCCTCAACATGCAACAAAGAGTCACTCCAAAGTCACTAATAGCAGAGAACAAACGAAGAGATTATGGTAGGGTACGAAACCACCTCAAAGTTATTCTTTCCAATCAATCCGTTGCGCTATTCCTATAAGTGTCACAAACAGCCCTAGAGTTCGTACTAGAATAACACCTTAAGACACAAATCAACCAAAACCCTAATGTCACCTAGATACTCCAATGTCACCTCAAGTATCCGTGGGTATGATTATACGATATGCATCACACAATCTCATATTCATCTATTCAACCAACACATAGAACCTCAAAGAGTGCCCCAAAGTTTCTACCGGAGAATCAAGACGAAAACGTGTGCCAACCCCTATGCATAAGTTCATGGGCGGAACCCGCAAGTTGATCACCAAAACATACATCAAGTGAATCACGTGATATCCCATTGTCACCACAGATACGCACGGCAAGACATACATCAAGTGTTCTCAAATCATTAAAGACTCAATCCAATAAGATTACTTCAAAGGGAAAACTCAATCCATTACAAGAGAGTAGAGGGGGAGAAACATCATAAGATCCAACTATAATAGCAAAGCTCGCGATACATCAAGATCGTGCCAAATCAAGAACACGAGAGAGAGAGAGAGGGAGAGGGAGAGATCAAACACATAGCTACTGGTACATACCCTCAGCCCCGAGGGTGAACTACTCCCTCCTCGTCATGGAGAGCGCCGGGATGATGAAGATGGCCACCGGTGAGGGTTCCCCCCTCCGGCAGGGTGCCGGAACAGGGTCCCGATTGGTTTTTGGTGGCTACAGAGGCTTGCGGCGGCGGAACTCCCGATCTATTCTGTTCCCCGAAGTTTTTAGGGTATATGGAGATATATAGGCGGAAGAAGTACGTCAGGGGAGCCACGAGTGGCCCACGAGGGTGGAGGGCGCGCCCAGGGGGGTGGGCGCGCCCCCCTGCCTCGTGCCTTCCTCGTTGCTTCCTTGACGTGGACTCCAAGTCTCCCGGGTTGCTTTCCTTCCAAAAATAACTTCTCCAGAAGGTTTCATTCCGTTTCGACTCCGTTTGATATTCCTTTTCTTCGAAACACTGAAACAAGGAAAAAAAACAGGAACTGGCACTGGGCTCTGGGTCAATAGGTTAGTCCCAAAAGTAATATAAAAGTGCATAGTAAAGCCCATAAAACATCCAAGATGGATAATATAATAGCATGGAACAATCAAAAATTATATATACGTTGGAGACGTATTAGGGCTACTGAGGGAGTCCTGGACTAAGGGGTCCTCGGGCGTCCGGCCTGTTATCCATCGGCCGGACTTATGGGCTGTGAAGACGTGAAGGCCGAAGACTGTACCCGTGCCCGGATAGGGTTCTCCTTGGCGTGGAAGGCAAGCTTGGCGATCAACTATGAAGATTCCATCCTATGTAACCGACTCTAGGTAACCCTAGATTCCCCCGGTGTCTATATAAACCGGAGGGTGTAGTCCGGAAAGGATATACTTATTACTCATAGTCATACAGGCTAGACTTCTAGGGTTTAGCCATTACGATCTTGTGGTAGATCAACTCTTGTAAACCTCATATTCATCAAGATCAATCAAGCAGGAAGCAGGGTATTACCTCCATAGAGAGGGCCCGAACCTGGGTAAACATCGTGCCCCCTGTCTCCTGTAACCATCGATCCTAGACGCACAGTTCGGGACCCCCTACCCGAGATCCGCCGGTTTTGACACCGAGAGCCGTATAGGCCTTCGGGACCGTATTCGGCTGGGGGCCGAACTGAATATGGCCCCTATCGCCAGTCTCCATGGGGATTTGCTCCCCCATGTGTTCGGCGGTCGAGGCTTCACCCTCGGGCGCCTCCCTAGCGGCCTCCTGCGTCTCCCCTGGCCTGGGATCCTTCGGGAGAACACCTCGGTGTCATCCATGGCCTTGGGAGAGGCGGCCGCCGGAAGGGACCCGCTGTCCATGACCTTCGGGTCCAGCGAATTCCCCAAAGATGAGGATCACTCGAGGTCGGAACAGGCCGGACTGCAAGTGCATGATTCAACACGTTAAAACTATGAACTGAAGAGGCTGAATACATAAATGTGTCAGGGTCTTTGAGTATTCACGATTCGACCTGGGGCTTATCTCGGGGGCGCGGCTTTGGGCTGCTATCAATGTCCCACGCGGAGTTATCCGTGCGGGAGAGCTTCCCTTTCTTCGATGCCTCTGCCTCCAGATTTGTGGGGGCCGCCCTCTTCTTCCTCCCCCCCCTCAGGGGGGAGTTGCTTTCTTCCTCCTCCTCGTCGTATTCGGTGGCGGAGGAATGAGTCTCGGTGCCTTCGGACGTCACGTCCGAAGTGCCCTTGCGGCAGAGGCCACTTCTGGCCCCCTTGGCCTTCTTCTTGGCCTTCTTCTCCGGCGCCTGGTAAGGCGCCGGGACCAGCATCTTCGTCAGGAGCGGGATGGTTGGTTCCTCGGGCAGCGGAGCCGGACACTGAATCCGCTCCGCCCTCTTTGTCCAGCCCGGAAAAAATAGATGGTCAGGTTTAGATATCTTCCCTGAACAAGCAAGTAAAGGATACGCCTTGAAATGTGAAAGACTTACCGCACTGGCGGGATGGGACAGGGCATGCCCACGGTCCTCGGTTGTCTCCGGCGGCGTCTCGTTGCCCTTGAAAAGTACCTTCCAGATATCTTTGTGCGTAGTTCCAAAGAATCGTTGCAAGGTCTGGTGCTCGTCCGGATTGGATTCCCATAAATGGAAGGATCCGGTGAACTAGCATCACATGGATCACGTTGAAGAGCTTGATGTTCTTGTCCACCATGCTCTGGATGCGCGTTTGCAGCGCTGTCAGCTTGTCCGACAAAGACCAATTCAGGCCCTTCTCTAGCCAGGAGGTGAGTCGCATTGGGGCTCCGGACTTGAATTCGGGAGCCGCGGCCCAGGTGGGGTCGCGGGGCTCTGTGACATAGAACCACAGTTGCTGCCACCCTTTGACGGTCTCCACAAAGGTACCTTTGGGCCATGTGACGTTCGGCATCTTGCTCACCATGGCACCTCCGCACTCTGCGTGTTGGCCATCCACCGCCTTCGGCTTCACGTTGAAGATATTGAGCCAAAGTCCGAAGTGGGGTGGAATGCGGAGGAAGGCCTCGCACACGACAATATATGCCGAGATGTTGAGGAAAGAATTTGGGGCCAGATCGTGGAAATCTAGCCCGTAGTAGTACATGAGTCCGCGGACGAAAGGGTGGAGAGGAAACCCTAACCCGCGGACGAAGTGGGGGATGAACACCTGATACGTCTCCAACGTATCTATAATTTTTGATTGTTCCATGCTATTATATTATCTGTTTTGGATGTTCAATGGTCTTTATTATACACTTTTATATTATTTTTGGGACTAACCTATTAACCGGAGGCCCAGCCCAAATTGCTGTTTTTGCCTATTTTAGTGTTTCGAAGGAAAGGAATATCAAACGGAGTCCAAACGGAATGAAACCTTCGGGAACGTGATTTTCGGAACAAACGTGATCCAGAGGACTTGGAGTGGACGTCAAGCAATCAACAAGGAGGCCACGAGGCAGGGAGGCGCGCCTGCCCCCTGGACGCGCCCCCACCCTCGTGGGCCCCTCGTAGCTCTCCTGACCGACTTCTTTCGCGTATATATACTCATATACCCTGGAAACAACAGAACAGGAGCCGAAACCCTATTTCCGCCGCCGCAACCTTCTATACCCGTGAGATCCCATCTTGGGGCCTTTTCCGGCACTCCGCCGGAGGGGGCATTGATCACGGAGGGCTTCTACATCAACACCATAGCCTCTCCGATGATGTGTGAATAGTTTACCTCAGACCTTCGGGTCCATTGTTATTAGCTAGATGGCTTCTTCTCTCTCTTTGGATCTCAATACAAAGTTCTCCTCGATTCTCTTGGAGATCTATTTGATGTAATCTTCTTTTGCGGTGTGTTTGTCGAGATCCGGTGAATTGTGGGTTTATGATCAAGATTATCTATGAATAATATTTGAATCTCCTCTGAATTCTTTTATGTATGATTGGTTATCTTTGCAAGTCTCTTCGAATTATCATTTTGGTTTGGCCTACTAGATTGATCTTTCTTGCAATGGGAGAAGTGCTTAGCTTTGGGTTCAATCTTGCGGTGCTCGGTCCCAGTGACAGCAGGGGAAACGACACGTATTGTATTGTTGCCATCGAGGATAAAAAGATGGGGTTTATATCATATTGCTTGAGTTTATCCCTCTACATCATGTCATCTTGCTTAAAGCATTACTCTGTTCTTATGAACTTAATACTCTAGATGCATGCTGGATAGCGGTCGATGTGTGGAGTAATAGTAGTAGATGCAGGCAGGAGTCGGTCTACTTGTCGTGGACGTGATGCCTATATACATGATCATACCTAGATATTCTCATAACTATGCTCAATTCTATCAATTGCTCGACAGTAATTTGTCCACCCACCGTAATACTTATGCTATCTTGAGAGAAGCCACTAGTGAAACCTATGGCCCCCGGGACAATTTTCCATCATATTAATCTCCCAACAATTAGCAATTTCTAGTCCCGTTTATTTTGCTTTCCTTACTTTTAGTCTTTATCATAAAAATACCAAAAATATTATCTTATCATCTCTATCAGATCTCACTTTTGCAAGTGGCCGTGAAGGGATTGACAACCCCTTTATCGCGTTGGTTGCAAGGTTCTTATTTGTTTGTGTAGGTACGAGGGACTTGCGTGTGGCATCCTACTGGATTGATACCTTGGTTCTCAAAAACTGAGGGAAATACTTACGCTACTTTGCTGCATCACCCTTTCCTCTTCAAGGGAAAAACAATGCTGTGCTCAAGAGGTAGCAAGAAGGATTTCTGGCGCCGTTTTCGGGGAGTCTACGCACAAGTCAAGACATACCAAGTACCCATCACAAACTCTTATCCCTCGCATTACATTATTTGCCATTTGCCTCTCGTTTTCCTCTCCCCCACTTCACCCTTGTTGTTTTATTCGCCCTCTTTTCCGTTTGCCTCTTTTTCGCCCGCCTCTTGTGTGCTTGTGTGTTGGATTGCTTGCTTGTCACGATGGCTCAAGACAATACTAAATTGTGTGACTTTTCCAATACCAACAACAATGATTTCCCTAGCACTCCGATTGCTCCTCTACCCATCTAAATAGCTTTGTTGATTTGTGTGATATGCAAAAGAAGAAAGATGTGGACAATGATATTGCTAAATTGAAGTTATTTCCATTTTCGCTTAGAGATCGCGCTAAAACTTGGTTTTCATCTTTCCCTAAAAATAGTATTGATTCTTGGAATAAGTGCAAAGATGCTTTTATCTCTAAGTATTTTCCTCCCGCTAAGATCATCTCTCTTAAAAACGACATTATGAATTTTAAGCAACTTGATCATGAACATGTGGCACAAGCTTGGGAGAGGATGAAATTAATGATACGTAATTGCCCCACTCATGGTTTGAATTTGTGGATGATTATACAAAAAATTTATGCCGGATTGAATTTTGCTTCTAGAAATCTTTTAGATTCGGCCACGGGAGGCACTTTTATGGAAATCACTTTAGGAGAAGCTATTAAACACCTAGATAATATTATGGTTAATTATTCTCAATGGCACACTGAAAGATATACTAGTAAAAAGGTTCATGCGATTGAAGAAATTAATGTTTTAAGTGGAAAGATGGATGAACTTATGAAATTGTTTGCTAATAAGAGTATTTCTTCTGATCCTAATGATATGCCTTTGTCTACTTTGATTGAGAATAATAATGAATCTATGGATGTGAATTTTGTTGGTAGGAACGCGTATAGAGGAAACTTTAATCCTAGGCCGTTCCCTAGTAATTACTCTAATAATTATGGTAATTCCTACAACAATTCTTATGGAAATTTTAATAAGTTTTCCTCTGAATTTGAGACTAGTGTTAAAGAGTTTATGAATTCGCAAAAGAATTTCAATACTTTGCTTGAAGAAAAATTGCTTAAGGTTGATGAATTGGCTAGGAACGTGGATAGAATTTCTCTTGATGTTGATTCTTTGAAGCTTAGATCTATTCCACCTAAGCATGATATCAATGAGTCTCTCAAAGCCATGAGAATTTCCATTGATGAATGCAAAGAAAGAACCGCTAGAATGCGTGCTAAGAAAGACTGCTTTGTAAAGGCGTGTTCTTCTAGTTTTTATGAGAATAAAGATGAAGATCTAAAAGTTATTGATGTGTCCCCTATTAAATCTTTGTTTTGCAATATGAATCTTGATAATGATGGGACTGGAGATGAGTCAACGTTAGTTAAAAGGCGTCCCAATAATTCGGAGATTTAGATCTTGATGCAAAAATTGGTAAAAGTGGGATTGAAGAGGTCAAAACTTTAGATAGCATTGAACCCACTATTTTGAATTTCAAGGAATTTAACTATGATAATTGATCTTTAATAGATTGTATTTCCTTGTTGCAATCCATTCTAAATTCTCCTCATGCTTATAGTCAAAATAAAGCCTTTACTAAACATATCGTTGATGCTTTGGTGCAATCTTATGAAGAAAAACTTGAGTTGGAAGTTTCTATCCCTAGAAAACTTTATGATGAGTGGGAACATACAATTAAAATTAAAATTAAAGATCATGAATGCTATGCTTTGTGTGATTTGGGTTCTAGTGTTTCCACGATTCCAAATTTTTTGTGTGATTTGCTAGGTTTCCATGAATTTGATGATTGCTCTTTAAACTTGCACCTTGCGGATTCCACTATCAAGAAACCTATGGGAAGAATTAATGATGTTCTTATTGTTGCAAATAGGAATTATGTGCCCGTAGATTTTATTGTTCTTGATATAGACTGCAATCCTTCATGTCATATTATTCTTGGTAGACCTTTCCATAGAACGATTGGTGCAATTATTGATATGAAGGAAGGGAATATTACATTCCAATTTCCGTTAAGGAAAGGCAAGGAACACACACTTCCCTAGAAAGAAGATTAAATTACCTTATGAATCTATTATGAGAGCCACTTATGGATTGCCTACCAAAGATGGCAATACTTAGATCTATCCTCGCTTTTATGCCTAGCTAGGGGCGTTAAACGATAGCGCTTGTTGGGAGGCAACCCAATTTTATTTTTGTTTGTTTATTTTTTGGTTCTGTTTAGTAATAAATAATTCATCTAGCCTCTGGTTATATGTGGTTTTGTGTTTTAATTAGTGTTTGTGCCAAGTTAAACCTATAGGATCTTCTTGGATGATAGTTATTTGATCTTGCTGAAAATTCCAGAAACTTTCTGTTCACGAAAACAATTGTTTAAAATCACCAGAACGTGATAAAATACTGATTCCAATTGCAGTAGATCAATAAACAAATTATCTAGGTCTTCCTATTTTGGTATATTTTTCTGAGTTCCAGAAGTTTGCGTTGGATACAGATTACTACAGACTGTTCTGTTTTTGACAGATTCTGTTTTTCGTGTGTTGTTTGCTTATTTTGATGAATCTATGGCTAGTAAAAGAGCTTATGAACCATAGAGAAGTTGGAATACAGTAGGTTTAACACCAAAATAAATAAATAATGAGTTCAATACAGTACCTTATAGTAGTGGTTTGTTTTATTTCGCTAACGGAGCTTATGAGATTTTCTGTTGAGTTTTGTGTTGTGAAGTTTTCAAGTTTTGGTAAAGATTTGATGGATTATGGAACAAAGAGTGGCAATAGCCTAAGCTTGGGGATGCCCAAGGCACCACAAGGTAAAATTCAAGGACAACCAAAAGCCTAAGCTTGGGGATGCCCCGGAAGGCATCCCCTCTTTCGTCTTCGTCTATCGGTAACTTTACTTGGGGCTATATTTTTATTCACCACATGATATGTGTTTTGCTTGGAGCGTCTTGTATGTTTGAGTCTTTGCTTTTTAGTTTACCACAATCATCATTGCTGTACACACCTTTTTAGAGAGACACACTTGATTCAGAATTTATTAGAATACTCTATGTGCTTCACTTATATCTTTTGAGCTATATAGTTTTTGCTCTAGTGCTTCACTTATATCTTTTAGAGCACGGTGGTGGTTTTATTTTATAGAAATTATTGATCTCTCATGCTTCACTTATATTATTTTGAGAGTCTTAACAGCATGGTAATTTGCTTTAAATGTGAAATTAGTCCTAATATGATAGGCATCCAAGATGAGTATAATAAAAACTTCCATATTGAGTTCATTGAATATCGTGAGAAGTTTGATACTTGATAAGTGTTTTGAGATATAAGGTGGTAATGTTAGAGTGTGCTAGTTGAGTAATTGTGAAATTGGGATATACTTGTGCTAAGGTTGGCAACTCCCGTAGCATGCACGTATGGTAAAAGTTGTGTGACAAATTTGACGCATAAGGTGTTCTTTTATTGCTTTCCTTATGAGTGGCGGTCGGGGACGAGCGATGGTCTTTTCCTACCAATCTATCCCTCTAGGGGCATGCGTAGTAGTACTTTGCTTCGAGGGCTAATAAATTCTTGCAATAAGTATATGAGTTTTTTATGACTAATGTGAGTCCATGGATTATACGCACTCTCACCCTTCCACAATTTTCTAGACTCTACGATACCGTGCATTGCCCTTTCTCACTTTGAGAGTTGGTGCAAACTTTGTCGGTGCATCCAAACCCCGTGATATGATAAGCTCTATCACACATAAACCTCCTCATATCTTCCTCAAAACAGCCACCATACCTACCTATCATGGCATTTCCATAGCCATTCCGAAATATATTGCCATGCAACTTTCCACCGTTTCGTTTATTATGACACACTTCATCATTGTCATATTGCTTTGCATGATCATGTAGTTGACATTGTATTTGTGGCAACGCCACCATTCCTAATTTTTTATACATGTCACTCTTGATTCATTGCATATCCCGGTACACCGCCGGAGGCATTCACATTGAGTCATATTTTGTTCTAAGTATTGAGTTGTAATTCTTGAGTTATAAGTAATTAGAAGTGTGATGATCATCATTATTAGAGCATTGTCCCATGTGTGGAAAGGATGATGGAGACTATGATTCCCCCACAAGTCGGGATGATATTCCTGACTAAATAAAAAAAAGGCCAAAAAAAGAGAAGGCCCAAAAAAAAGAAAAAGAAAAAAATGAGAGAAAAAGAGAGAAGGGACAATGTTACTATCCTTTTTCCACACTTGTGCTTCAAAGTAGCACCGTGATCTTCATGATAGAGAGTCCTATGTTGCCGCTTTCATATACTAGTGGAAATTTTTCATTATAGAACTTGGCTTGTATATTCCAATGATGGGCTTCCTCAAAATGCCCTAGGTCTTCGTGAGAAAGCAAGTTGAATGCACACCCACTTAGTTTCTTTTGTTGAGCTTTCATATATTTATAGCTCTAGTGCATCTGTTGCATGGCAATCCCTACTCCTCACATTGACATCAATTGATGGGCATCTCCATAGCCTATTGATTAGCCGCGTCAATGTGAGACTTTCTACCTTTTGTCTTCTCACATAACCCCCAGCATTATACTTTATTCCACCCATAGTGCCATATCCATGGCTCGCGCTCATGTATTGCGTAAGGGTTGAAAAGGCTGAAGCGCGTTAAAAAGTATGAACCAATTGCTCGGCTTGTCATCGGGGTTATGCATGATGAGAACATTTTGTGTGATGAAGTTGAAGCATGGCCTAACTATATGATTTTGTAGGGATAAGCTTTGTTTGGCTATGTTATTTTGATAAGACATAATTGCTTGGTTAGCACGTTTGAAGTATTATTGTTTTTATGTCAATATTAAACTTTTATCTTCAATCGATCGTATCTAAATATTCACGCCACAATAAAAAGAATTACATTAAAAATTATGCTAAGTAGCATTCCACATCAAATTTTTTGTTTTTATCATTTACCTACTCGAGGACGAGCAGGAATTAAGCTTGGGGATGCTTGATACGTCTCCAACGTATCTATAATTTTTGATTGTTCCATGCTATTATATTATCTGTTTTGGATGTTCAATGGGCTTTATTATACACTTTTATATTATTTTTGGGACTAACCTATTAACCGGAGGCCCAGCCCAAATTGCTGTTTTTGCCTATTTTAGTGTTTCGAAGGAAAGGAATATCAAACGGAGTCCAAACGGAATGAAACCTTCGGGAACGTGATTTTCGGAACAAACGTGATCCAGAGGACTTGGAGTGGACGTCAAGCAATCAACAAGGAGGCCACGAGGCAGGGAGGCGCGCCTGCCCCCTGGACGCGCCCCCACCCTCGTGGGCCCCTCGTAGCTCTCCTGACCGACTTCTTTCGCATATATATACTCATATACCTTGGAAACAACAGAACAGGAGCCGAAACCCTATTTGCACCGCCGCAACCTTCTGTACCCGTGAGATCCCATCTTGGGGCCTTTTCCGGCACTCCGTCGGAGGGGGCATTGATCACGGAGGGCTTCTACATCAACACCATAGCCTCTCCGATGATGTGTGAGTAGTTTACCTCAGACCTTCGGGTCCATTGTTATTAGCTAGATGGCTTCTTCTCTCTCTTTGGATCTCAATACAAAGTTCTCATCGATTCTCTTGGAGATCTATTTGATGTAATCTTCTTTTGCGGTGTGTTTGTCGAGATCCGGTGAATTGTGGGTTTATGATCAAGATTATCTATGAACAATATTTGAATCTCCTCTGAATTCTTTTATGTATGATTGGTTATCTTTACAAGTCTCTTCGAATTATCAGTTTGGTTTGGCCTACTAGATTGATCTTTCTTGCAATGGGAGAAGTGCTTAGCTTTGGGTTCAATCTTGCGGTGCTCGGTCCCAGTGACGGTAGGAGAAACGACACGTATTGTATTGTTGCCATCGAGGATAAAAAGATGGGGTTTATATCATATTGCTTGAGTTTATCCCTCTACATCATGTCATCTTGCTTAAAGCATTACTCTGTTCTTATGAACTTAATACTCTAGATGCATGCTGGATAGCGGTCGATGTGTGGAGTAATAGTAGTAGATGCAGGCAGGAGTCGGTCTACTTGTCGCGGACGTGATGCCTATATACATGATCATACCTAGATATTCTCACAACTATGCTCAATTCTATCAATTGCTCGACAGTAATTTTTCCACCCACCGTAATACTTATGCTATCTTGAGAGAAGCCACTAGTGAAACCTATGGCCCCCGGGTTTATTTTCCATCATATTAATCTCCCAACAATTAGCATTTCTGGCGCCGTTTATTTTGCTTTGTTTACTTTTAGTCTTTATCATAAAAATACCAAAAATATTATCTTATCATCTCTATCAGATCTCACTTTTGCAAGTGGTCGTGAAGGGATTGACAACCCCTTTATCGCGTTGGTTGCAAGGTTCTTATTTGTTTGTGTAGGTACGAGGGACTTGCGTGTGGCCTCCTACTGGATTGATATCTTGGTTCTCAAAAACTGAGGGAAATACTTACGCTACTTTGCTGCATCACCCTTTCCTCTTCAAGGAAAAACCAACGCTGTGCTCATGAGGTAGCAACACCACCTTCTTATTGGGCTTCGGGGTGGGGACGATCTGCCCCTTGGCCGGAAGCCGGTGGGCGATTTCCTTGGCCAGATACCCGGCCTCCCGAAGCTGGATGATGTCCTTCTCCTTAACGGAGGAGGCCATCCACTTGCCTTGCACTCCAGATCCGGACATGATTGAGTGCTTTCTTGGGGTGGAAAAGACGAGGACTTGGGCGCTGGAGCTCGAGAATGGATGGGTAGAGAAAGAGAGAAGGCGTGGGTGAAAGAAAGGAATCCTTATCTTCTTATAAAGGCAGTGAATATCAAGCGCCTCCCCACTCGCCTTAAAACTCGCCTGTTCCCAAGGGCTGTGCAGACGGCACGGTTGGATTACCCACGCCCGTATTGATGAGAATCCCGTAATAAGGGGACACGATCTCTGCTGCGACAAGACGTGCAATAGAAACCGCATTTTGAAATGTGAAGCGGCAAGCCGAAAAACGGTTTGAAATAATAACCGGGCAGGGACGTGATGTCACGCTACAAAAAGTTGTCAGCGGATTGGACTCGTGAAATATTATACTCTCTGCGGTTGTGTGTGGTGCTTGTTTTGCAGAGCCGGACACGTTCGTTGTGTTCGAAGACTGTGTTGGAGTATTCGGAGAAGGAACCCGCCTTGCAATGCCGAAGACAATCTGCGCGCCGGACACATCGTCATTGAAGCCTGGTTTAGGGGGTACTGAGGGAGTCCTGGATTAAGGGGTCCTCGGGCATCCGGACTATGGTACGTGGGCCGGACTGATGGGTTGTGAAGATACAAGACCGAAGACTCTCTCCCGTGTCCGGATAGGACTCTCCTTGGCGTGGAAGGCAAGCTTGGCGTCCTGATATGAAGATTCCTTTCTCTGTAACTGACTTTGTATAACCCTAGTCCCCTCCGGTGTCTATATGAACCGAAGGGCTTAGTCCGTAGAGGCGGTGATAATCATAGTCATACAGGCTAGACTTTTAGGGTTTTAGCCATTACGATCTCGAGGTAGATCAACTCCTATAATACTCATATTCATCAAGATCAATCAAGCACGAAGTAGGGTATTACCTCCATAGAGAGGGCCCGAACCTGGGTAAACATTGTGTCCCCTGTCTCCTGTTACCATCAACCTTAGATGCACAGTTCGGGACCCCCTACCCGAGATCCGCCGGTTTTGACATCGACAGTCGCTGCTACGGCCATCACGAGCTCGTTAGTGGCCCGCCCGCCCAGGCTACTAGAGTCGCCACGCATGTCAACATCATCGCCAACATACGGGGACCTTCCCAAACACGACTCGGCAACGTCCCGCTTCTCCATGTCACCTCGGGACGTCTCGCCGGAAATGGGTGACTCCATGTCGGTCGTCCCCATGGCGCCTCCCATTGATCTGAACGCCACACCTGTGGCCGGCTAGTCCATCGGGACGCAAAGGAAGCGCCCACGAGCAATCTTTATGTGCAACTTTCCTGATGCCTGCACCCCTATTTAATTATATGTCAGCCCTGACGTTGGACGACCCGAGGTACTACGAGGATTTCATGGAGGAAATGATCAATGAGGGTGGCCAAGGGTATGATGCCGACGAGACTCAAGCCGAGGCACCCACGGCCAAGAAACTCAAGACCAAGGGACCCAAGGTCAAGAGGGAGTCGACATTGAAGGAGATCCAGTGTTTGATGAAGAGCTAATTGATCGAGCCCGATCACAAAGGAGGCGGCAAAGCGTGAGGATGGGAGCATACATGGATGATGGGGACAAGTTGCTTTGCGATGCTTCGATGACAATTGGACAAGATCCCAAAATCGGCGCCGAGCAAAAAGGGACAACATTTTGGAAGAGTTGCATCATTACTTCCATGAACGTAGGAAGTTTGAGCCCCGCAAATTTGAGAGTGATTGCGGTGACGTGTCACTTCTAATGAGGTGGGGATTCATCCAATTGGAGTGCAACAATTTTTGTGGCTCCCATGAGAATGTTGCTGACCGGCCCGTGAGTGGCATTGCCATCAAAGACATGGTATGTTTTCCTTCCTTTGTTCATATGAGCACATATTGTCTTCTCATGCATATAAATATATCTTGTTGATTTCATCTCTCTATGTAGGTGTTTCAGGTTTTGGATACCTTTAAGGTCCAGCTTAGGCGAGGGGGGGGGAGGGGGCAAACCATTCACCTTGAGCCATTGTTGGACGCAAATCAACGGGCACCCAAAGTAAAAAGAAGAAGACGGTCCGAATCTAAAATGCAAAGGTCGTTGCTACTTGCGAGCTGTGTTGGGATTTCCTCGAAAAGGAAAGGATGATGCAGTACAGTAGAGATAAGTATTTTCCTCAGTTAAGAACCAAGGTTATTAATCCAGTAGGAGAACCACGCAACACCTCGTTATCAGTACCTACACATAAAACAACAAATACTTGCACCCGATGCGAACAAGGGGTTGTCAATCCCTCGGCGGTCAATTGCGAGGATCAAATCTCGTAGTGATAGATGGATAATTAAAACAAAAAATAAAATAAAGAAAGAAAAAATGCAGCAAGATATTTTTGTTTTTAATATATGATAAAAAGTAGACCTGGGGGCCATAGTTTTCACTAGAGGCTTCTCTATTGAAAATAGCATACGGTGGATAAACAAATTACTATTGGGCAATTGATAGAAAAGCAAATAATGATGATGGTATCCAAGGCAATGATCGTGTATATAGGCATCACGTCCAAGACAAGTAGACCGACTCCTTCCTGCATCTACTACTATTACTCCACACATCGACCATTATCCAGCATGCATATAGAGTATTAAGTTCATAAAGAACGGAATAACGCCTTAAGCAAGATGACATGATGTAGACAAAGTAAACTCACACATGAATAAACGCCATCTTTTTATCCTTAATGACAACGATACAAATACGTGTCATGTCCCTTTCTGTCACTGGGATTCAGCACCGCAAGATCGAACCCATCACAAAGCACCTCTCCCATTGCAAGAACAATCAATCTAGTTGGCCAAACCAAATTAATAGATCAGAGAGAAATACAAAGTTATAACAATCATGCATAAAGGAGTTCAGTGAGAACTCAAATAATATTCATGGATAATCTGATCATAAATCCACAATTCATCGGATCCCAACAAACACACCACAAAAGAAGATTACATCGAATAGATCTCCAAGAACATCGAGGAGAACGTTGTATTGAAGATCAAAGAGAGAGAAGAAGTCATCTAGCTACTAGCTATGGACCCGTAGGTTTGTGGTAAACTACTCACACATCATCGGAAGGGCATCAAGGTTGATGTAGAGCCCCTCCATGATCGATTCCCCCTCTGGTAAAGTACCGCAGAAGGCCTCCAGATGGGATCTCGTTGGACAGAAACTTGCGGCGGTGGAGAAAGTATTCGGGTGACTCTCTGATGTCAGGGGAATATTTAAGAATTTATAGAGGCGGAATTAGGTCAAGAGGGGACACGAGGGGCCCACAAGCCTGGGGGGCGCGTCTCCTAAGCTCGTCGCTCCCTCGTGGCTCATCAAGTCTTCTCCCGAACCTTCTAGGGTCTCTTCTGGTCCAGAAAAAATTGATCCAAAGTTTTTTCTCCATTTGGACTCTGTGATATTGATTTTCTGAAAAGCCAAAAACAAGCAAAAAACAGCAACTGGCATTGGACACTAGGTTAATAGGTTAGTCCCAAAAATTGATATATAATTGCATATAACCATCCAAGATTGATACTATAATAACATGGAACAATAAAAAATTGGAGACGTATCAGTCGTCTTATTCAAAACCTCAATCATCCCATCCCCTCTCTCGCACTTCACACCTCAAAATGCACCATTCCCAATGCCTTAAGCCACTCGGTCATACCTCCAAGTTGTTGATGGGAATTGGATGTGTCAGGTGGGTTGCCCGAAGATCTACTGCGTAAGCCATAGCGCGCACACTCTTCTTTACTGAGCGAACTACAATAATAATAATTTTAAGTATAGGAAAGCCCCCCCCCCCCATTTTCTAGTGATTATGATGCACCGGGAGCATATAGACAAAATGTATCAGATTAGACAGTCCCTTATGGCAACGATGGAACCTGGATCAACCCGTCATAACCAAAAGTATGGAGCAATATGCGACCCAAACAAAAGTAGGGGGCGGTCGTCGACCCAAGTGAAAGTGAGAAGAAGCGGAGGGGGAAGACCAATTCCAAGGTGGATGCAAGGGGTGATGCTTCGACGCTGGCCTTGCAAGAAACTTTGAAGGGGTTCATGGCCCAAAAGAGGTGTCAATTGAGAAGAGGGAAGAGAGGAAGGGCCAAAAGAAAGAGGAGGCAACAAAGACCTTTTTTGACATACAAAAGAAGAAGCTCGAGATCAATGAGGCCAATGCCCGGTCAAGAGCCAAGGAGGTAGAGCTCGCGCTAATCTCGGAGGAAGTGGAGATCAGGGCGGCCGACTTGAGCAAGATGTCTGCAAGAAAAGGAGTTTGGTTCGAGAAGAATCAAAAGTTAATGCTCGAGTGAGATGCGTGATCATCTTATGTTTGTTCATTTTGCATAACTATGGCCGAGATGCATGAACCATGGGCGAGATGCGATTATTTTGGTGCAGTGTTGTATGTCGGCATGACATACGGAACTATGCAGAAAGTTCTAGCTTTATTTTGCTATCTACTTGCTATGTTTGATGATGAAAATGTATTTGTTGAAAAAAAAGTCGAGGCGGACCAAATGGGGCGCCCGGTTGGACGCACTACCCAGAAAAGCACGGACAAGGGGCCGCCGCCGCCCTACTAGCGACCCAAACGGACATATTGCATGTCCGTTTGGGTAGGCACGTTGGAGTTGCCCTAAAGGAAGGCACAAGTGCATTACGGAGCAAGAAGCTTTAAATGAAGGTAGATGAAACCATAGATTGGAAGGTGTAGCTCACTCACCCGTATTAACAAACCATAGGCATGGAGTTTCTGCTCGTGCGCTCAAATTCTTTCTCATGAATATTACAATAGTCTTTTTAATCTGATTTTTTGGCAACAAACATTGACGAATTGTCGATAAACATACATATTTTGATGAAGAAAAAACATTCCTAAATACTCTGGAGAAAACGAACAAAATCGAAGTATTTTTTTAAAAGCAGTTTGCAGCATTGATATTTTTTCTCATAACATTAGGAAAGATTTGTCTTCACGAAAATTTGCGTGCATGCACACAATTCGCCAACGTTTGTTCTTTTTATTTTGTTTTCAATTTCTTCGGCTGCACGGTTTATCAAGGGTGCATTTGAACTCGTGAGCAAAAATAACACTTTCGATATACATGCATGAAAAGCACTGCACTGTGCATAACTAAATGCCGTATGGCGAGTAGGCAGACCGCTCTTAAGATCCTGACACGCCATGGTCGATCTACAGCATGCGTGGAGGGTGGCCATCTCGTCTTTGTTGGCTCACTGCTCATTTGACCTTTTGAATTTCGTTTTCAGGGTGGGCTGTGCCTCGCTCCATGTCTACAATCCTGCATGTTCTGCGACCGGGGCATGAATGGACACGCACGTACGCTGTTTGTTGTTGGAACCATTAACTATCCACAGATCGATCGGCGTTCAAGTAAGTCCGCGAGTTGATTTCAAACCAAAACGGGGTGGTATTATATATGCTGCAGTTCATCGATCGATGGCGTTGTTGGCTCCACGTGCACTTGACTTTTGAATCCCGTGTCAGGCAATTTGTTTGATGCGTCCAAGATCTGAGGAGTAGTCGACACAAACGTAACGCTGAGTAGTTGTGAATTTAGTAGTGTACTCTACTCCATTTCCACAGACCATTTCAAACTGCTTCGAGTTTGAATCTCAGAGGGCGCGATCACTGGAGGCTGGAGCATCACCTCACTGAACCGCAATCAATCAAAAGTCTACAGTTCTGCTCCAGTATGCATCAGCTTCACCGGAAAATTCCCACCTGCTCGCCTTGGGTGTGACACACACATTTCATTTGAAATCAGCAGCGCAAGGAAAATAAAATCAACAGAAAAATTAAAACGAACAGTATTTCTGATCCGGATCAAAGTCTCAATTATTATAGTTTGTTCCACGCACCTAGACCGGTCTAGAGGGAAAGAAAGAGTCAGCCCGTGCATAAAAGCGCAAGGTACAAGCAAATTAACGTTAGAGAAAATGTTTATTTCCCCTTGTTTTTCTTTTTCTTTGGTAATCATTGTTTCACTCGGTGTCTGAATGGCGACAGGTCCACTAATGTTTCTCTTGACTAATTTAGCGCCTCTGATCCAGGAAATCAACGGGGAAATAAAACTGTACCGTTTTGCTCCGGTCGTACACCGAGACTGTAGCTGCTGGTGGTTTAAGAAAAGAGGTCGACGTGGCAACCGACATGGAAACAATTTTATAATGCAGAGACGGAACGCTGTTTTTCTTTCATTATATAATATATAAAAGATTAGCATGGTCAGTTCCAAAAAAATAATAGTGCTACTATAGACGATTAGCATGGCGATATCAAGGCTGACGGATTTGATGCTTCGATCTGATTAAATAGGCACGCGGTTGTGCATGCACGGATTGTCAACTTAATTTGCTTAATTTGCTCAATTAGTTGTACGTTACTGCTGCTTTTATACACCGTTCAAGGAGGGATGCACGCTACTGCTTAATTGAGTATACGGTCTTCTAATTGTTGCTTCTACAGTTGTATTGGAGAGTTATTACCATCAGTGTTTCATCGGATCATTTTCGCTGATAAGATATTCCTGTGTTTTGAGAGAAAAAACTTGTATACATTATTTTGAAATTTGAATTAACCCATCACTATCGAGGAAAATCTAGTAAGATCAACAAAAAAACTAACGATGCACATAAACTCTCTGAATTAGTCATAACATAGTGCGACTCCTTTCATGAACAAGAATGATGAAGTTTGTTGAACTCAACTATGCAAAATGCAAGGGTAACACCGTAAATTTGATGATTGCCATGGCTCACACCTATAGCGTGTTGCAAAACCAGAGATATGATAGTACCACATTGACCAAGAAACGACTAAACACTGCAAGAAAATTTAACGCTCACATTCGATGTAGTTGGATGAACTCAAGCACTTGTAGGAGTTTGACCTACACAAAAGCTCCTTAGCGACACCGAATAGGCTCCCGCTAGAAATCAAAGACCTTTATTTCAGGTACCATCGTTGCTTGCATACAATTGGAAAGACTTCTCTTTAAAAGAGTCATCTGGTCTATCAATAATATGTAACACAGTACAAAGTCCCCAAGACATAACAGAAATTACAACTATATTCATGGATCACCTAGCAATGACTAAGCATTGGGGCGAGTTGAAGGCGCGTCGTCGTTATCGCCCCTCTCTCACTGGAGCCAGATAAACTTGTTGTGGTAGCCCCTAAGGGGCAATCACATTAGAACAACAACCGTCACCGGTGATGAAAAGCATAGATCAAAAAAGCCATACCTCCAACACACCAATGACGACCGAGCAATTCTAGACAGATCCAGTGGAGAGAAATGTCGATCGGGTCCAAGAAGATCTATAGGAGGCACATCTCCACACACACCTCTATCAGTGTTAAGACACATTGTTGGAGTGGGGATAGAACAAGGAATAGGGACCTGACTCTAACCTTCGGACGCCATCGTCGCCACCTTGTCGTCTCGGCCATGACACTACAACTACTAAAGAAAGGACGAGATCCCTCGCGTTGCCGGAGGCTAGGGGCCGGCTCACCTCCAACTCCCATCGAAGGCAGGGCTGACAGGCGGCAACACCAATAAGGGGGGCTGGAAATTTTGATCTCATCAGAGCTGTGTGTGTGGGAAGAGGGCAACGTATAGCACAACATGCAAAGACTGTTTCATATATGAAGAGTGATATATTAATATTAAATCGATGTTGAATACATCATAACTACATATGACATAAAAGTATGCACCGCGCAAGAATCATCGGTCCTTTCCTATTACCGGTCATTGGCTAGGAGAGGAGAGAAGCTTAGCCGCTAGCACTTAGAGTCGGTGGTAGGATGTCACACTCATGTACCTTGAAACAGGCTTTAGCCTCACTTTACATAAACAAATTGAATGGCCAAGCCGATACAAGATGGTGAGGAAAATCCTCTTACATACTAGCAAATCAAAATAAAACGACACCCAAGAGAGTAGCGAGAATTCCACCAACTCAACACCGAGCGAGATAACAGGAGCAGCCACAAGGCAACTAAGGCTACCGAACATGAACGACGTCATGCCTCCTGAGGAAACTATCGGACACCGCTATACCACACACATCAAGTTATTGTCGAAGAGGGATGCCTAACCTCTTGTTTCTGGCCGCGGAGCGCCGGCCCTACAAGTGGACAGAAAAAACCGAGAGCGCTCGCAATGATGACATGTGTCAGAGCTAAATCCGACAGATTCCTCAGTAGGTATCCCGTCTAGGCGATTGGGTTGGATGGTAACAAGAGGCAAGGTTTTGCCCAGGTTGGGCTCTCATGATGGAGATAATCCTGTAATCCTACTTGTGTACATCGCGATTGTAAAGTACAGGTGAATACCAAGGATTGTAATGTGTCTATCGACGAGCCCAACCTCTAGCTTATATAGCATAAGGGGGTGTTAGGGCTATAAATCCTAATCAGCTACGTCGGTGGAGATAGAGTCCTCCGCGGCTTCATTTTCTTTGGCTTGTATATTAAGTCTTTCGGAGTCTTCGTATAGGAACCGACCTAGGGTCCTCAGCCTGGCACCGACATGGTGTAGAAGATATGAGACCAACGAAGGCGCCTCACGTCAGAGTTAAGAGGCTTCTTGTTAGATTAGAGCACGTTAGAAGGCATCGACGCGCTGCAACCAGATGGCGCCTGAGCTCCTCGACGAGGCCCTCAAGAGGGTGGCGACACAATGCGCCATTGGCATCGAGCTCAATATGACATACTAGGGTTTTCATCTGGAGCCTTAACACAAAGAGGAAACCTACAATGGTGCCCACAAGGAAAAACGACACCCACATGCATCACCGTTACCGGTGCGACAGCGCAGAGCTTTCGCTCGGATCGTTGCCCGTGCTACACGAGGTACCATGATCTTCAAACCAGTCAGAAGGGAGGACTGCCTCCAAAATCGCGATCAGGGAGCCGCCACCGCCCCACGACGCACCAGAATCACTGGTCTCGTCGCCTTTCCCCTTGCCACCCACATAGCTAAGACGAGATCGACCACGGCCGTAACGACGCTCGCCGCAGAGCCAACCGCGCAGCCTCGCCTCGCCACCCATGGCCGCCGCCCCGACACCCAAACTAAAAGGCGCACCATCACCCACCGGCCGTGCACCATAGGTGAGCTCCCCCACTCTAGCTAGCATCGCACTGTTCCGCATCGTGCGTCGAGCTGGACCAGAATGCCTTTCGCCATTCGTGCACATCGACCCTTTGTTCATCCCGTTTTGTTGCATCGCGTACGCACGCACGCACACAGTGGCCTCCAGGATTAGGTTTGCACGAGACGAGAGCGCCCCGACGAAGCGAGAGACCTGGCAGGCGGGCAGGGAAAGGATAGGGAGGGGCGCGCTGAGCTGTGCGGCGGTGTGCAGGACTGTACCGCAGGTACGGCGTCGTGTACCGGCCCGGCCCGGACGGAGGCGCAGGCGCAAGAGGCATCGGACCGTTGGGTGGGGCCCAGCTAGGCGAGGGCGAGGCCCACCCCCACCCCCCTCTCCTCTCCCCTTCCGTTCCGTGTCGCCTTCTCCAGCTGCCGCCGATTAATTATTCTCCCCCCATTAAACCACCACCTCCACCTCCGCCTCCGCCTCCTCCTCCTCCCACGCCCCGCTTCATCTAACCCCCTCCCCTGAATCCGCTTCGTACGCCTGCCTGCGGCCTCGTCGTGCCACCCACCAAACCATACACACGCACACGCACACGCGCTCGGGCTGCCATTTTTTCCTGTGGATGGAGTAACCGCTGTTCCTTCCTTCTCCGGGCGCGGCGATTTCGGGAGCGTTGGGCACGGCTCCGCGGGGTCGCATTTTGGCGGAGGGAGCCGGCCTCCGGCGGCATTTCCCCTCGACTCCTCCGGCATTCGGCCGTGTTGGCCGGCGGCGGCAGGGTTGGTTTGGTTGTGGACCGGTGAGCAGGAGGCCACTGCAGCAGCGGTAGCGGGCTCCTTTTCGCGGGGCCCCTTTTCGCCGCCGCCGCGGCAGCTGGTGGTGGTGCTGGTGCGGTGGGGATGCGCCTTGCCTTTTTGCCGCCCCCGTCCCCGTGTGGCGTGATTCCGAAGGGTCGTGGGCGTGGGCGCGGCCGCGTTGGCTTGTGCTAGATTAGCACCGCATCTTCTGGGCGAAGGAACGGAGGGAGGTCGGCTGGGGGCCAAGCCCCAAAAGGAAGGTTCCGCGCAATGCCCACCATCCGGGCTCCGGCTTCCAGGCAGACGGCCACGCTGCAGGTAGTAGCACATCCTCCCCACTAATCCACTGCGATTTAACTGCACTTCTGTTCCATTGCTTAATCACTCTGTTGCTTCGCGCGCGCGCGTGTGTGATCCTGCTGTGTCTATTTGCAGGTGGCCGTCAAGTGCAGGCCACTGACCGACAACGAGCGCCGGCGCTCGCGGCACATCATACAAGTCATTGATGACAAGGTAAACATTCAGAGACCTGGCTTGATTTGGCTGGGCCATGAACTAGTAGCTTTTGTCATGGGTGGTTCAATTTTGCCATTGATGGTAATGGTAATATTGCTATTGGGTAATGGTGTTGTGCTTGTATGTTTCTCCAGAATGTGGCTGTGTTGGACCCTGATATCTCCAAGGGCTACCTGGACCTCATCCAGAACCGGACCAAGGAGAAAAGATACAGCTTCGATCACGTGTACGCGCCTGGATGCTCCAACACGGTACGCAAGCTTATGTAGCTCATTAGCTTGTGCTGCTCTAACCTTGAATTGCTTGGCTTGCTTTCGACAATGGGCTCATATGCTGATTACAGTAAGTGTCTTAAATCTGCACTGAAGCTTGGGAGTTCCTAGATTGGTCATGCCTTGCATTTTAGGAAATGATACTCCAGAAAGCGAAACCACAACCAACCCCTTTGGTTTATTAATTGCCAAAACTAGGAGTTGCTCATGCTTTGGATAGCTGCAGGTTGTAACAATACTATTGGCATGTGCAAAACGCCAATTCAGTCTGGAGCAAACAAATCCTTGGCTGTATTTGTTACTGTTAGGTATGCTACCTAACGCGTATACATCTGGTTTCAGGGAAAAGGACTCTAGTTTAGAGAAATAATTTCCAAAACTCATTTTTGTTTTTTTATCAGAGCCCTGGACATTTGTTGAACTTTATCTTCATCACTTACCCTGTAAAGTGTAAACTGTAATTAAGTGCAACTAGCTGGGCGACCGTTTGTTATCCACGGCCTTCGTAGTTCGTCTACAGTGGCTCTCCCTGATACGGTTGCACTAGTCCGCTCTACAACCGTGTTATTAAGTTCTAACCCAGTACCACTTGTTTCTGCTCCGTCGTCACCCCTTTTTGAGAAAAAAAAACTTGTTTCTGCTGTGTTAATGTTTGAAAAATCTGTAGGTTAGTTGTAGTCACTGCGTTTATTTTGAGATTTTTGTGTGACAATTTGTTGTGTCCTGCAACTGGGAGATCATGCGAGCACCTAGTTGCTGGAAGTTATTGGATACATAACTAGTCCTACTTATGAGCTGGTCTGAGTCCAGGCTATAAACCCCTAGCAGCTTATCATGACAAACATGTGTATGTATTAATAACTCATAAAGCCAAACAGATCTGTCAGCAATGTTTAAATCACTATTAGAACTTGATTTCATGTGAATACTATTTTTGATTTGTTTTAACAAGTCGTGTAACATCATACATCATGTTGAAAAAGTTAATGCTGTATTGCTGGACCTTGTCAGAATCATTCTTGTAAAAAAACGTTACATAAAATGTTTAAGCAATCAAAGTTCTATGATCAGGCCATGTTACACAGGTATACATAGATGCTGGAAACGTGTATATACGTAGTCAAATCTCCTGCCCGGCTAGATACTAAAACAAATGTGCTTTTATTAACAAATAGTCTTATTTGTTCAAACATATAGCTGTATTTTCTGTACAACTATAACAGCTCAACAACTCTAAACATAGCTGACGAAGTTCCACTGTTTTGATGACCTGCAAATACTCTATAGATTTATTTATTTGCCGTTAATGTGGGATTTTTTATCCCTACTGTAACAGTATGTAATAGGTTGGACTAAGAGCATTTCCAACAGCAGACCAAAATTTGGTGACCAAAACTCAGTTTAGGGGTGGAGAGAGAAGGTTTTTGGTCACCAGAAAATCTTGTGCTTTTCAAGCAGACCAAAATTTTGAGAAGCACACGAAACATGACGATCTGACGGCGGGGATGCTGGGGAGGCGGGGAGGAACTCGGCGGGGACGGCAAAAATGATGGCAGGATCCGGCGGTGTGGAAGTTTGGGGACGGCGACGTGGTGCTTGGGATCGGCTGCGGGAGCTCGGGGACAGGGGCGGTGGCGGATCTGACGTTTGGAGCACGGTGGGACGGGCGGAATTGGGCGGGGCGGGCGGGCGCGGCTCAGGATGGCCCTGGGAGTGGTGGCAGGGCTCAGGGTGAGACGGCGCGGCGGCGGTTGGGTCCCCGCTGCAGCAGTTTTGGTTTTTAGTCAAATCACTTGTAGCAATATTTTGGTAAGGACCAAAAAAAAAAAACGGTCGCCATATAGGTATTGGTCTGCTGTTGGAGCCCTTTTTTTGGCCCCAAAAGACCAAAAAAATTAACAGTTTTTGTGTCATGGCTGTGTTTTTTGGTCTGCTGTTGGAGATGTCCTAACTGATACAGTACATATGTACATACATATAAGTTATTACCCCTTTCCACATGTAATTATTTTATCTATTACATTATTTTGTGAGTACTGTGTTTCAACACAACCCAGCAAGTTCAGTACTCTAAAATGCATTTATCTGCAAACTGATGCTAATATGTTTGTCTTGATACTAGATCTTATGGGTTTCAGCTCTAGCGTGCCCCAACTTGTTAGGGAACTGAAGGCTTAGTTGTTGTTGTCGTAAGGTTATTATCACTAAATATATGGAAACTGCAAGAATGAGAACCATATGGATGTGTATGGATTTAAGACATGGGAACAAATGCTGTGTTCTTGTCGTTCATGTTTTACACTATAACATCTTACGATTTTAATTTGGTATAAATGCATTCATTTCGCAGGACGTTTATAAGAATATTTCTCCCACAGTTTTGGGTGTAGTGCAAGGCCTTAATGTGACAGTCTTTGCCTATGGATCTACTGGAAGGTATGCATTCACTGGAATAGTTTTGCTACTGACAAGAGACTGCTATCTTTAGCCATCATCAAATTTACACTCACGGTTCTGAAGGATCTCATAAGTTGCTGTCATTAAAATATGGTGTAAATTTCATAAGTTTTATATTTTTAAGGAAATGGATGATATACTGTCCAAACACTTCTTCAGATGTGATCATTGAATTAACGCATTATATTTTCCTGAATTTCCTCTATTTCAGAATTTTTGTGTACCATGCCTGGTAAGCTTGAGGGTTAAAAAGTAATTAAATGATTATTGTATTTACTTCACACTTAGTCAGTTGCCGTTCCAATTTAATGATTGTTCAAATGGTTTTGCTTTTTCTAAGTCACCGTCCAGGTCTGTTTGATAAGTCTAAAGAGTTTGTGCATGTGCAAACACGATGAGAAAAACTTGATCTTACGGCTATAAGTAGACTGTTCAAATTGCTAAAATTAAACTGTTCCCAGTTGCTATGGGAGGTTACTTTGTTTCTTTTCTTTCATTCTTTTCAAAACTTCCCTGGCGAAGAACTGATATACTACCTCCGTCTCAAAATATAAGACGTTTTTGTAGGCTCAACTCAAAATATAAGACGATTTTGTAGGCTAGTTTATCCTACAAAAACGTCTTATATTTTGAGACGGAGGTAGTACTATTTCATTTATTCAGTAACGGTGTTTTTGCTATACTTGGATACTGGGCTACAATCTGAAGTTGTTCCATATGTATATTAATATGCCCTGCTGTATGTAATTCTGCAGTGGCAAAACATATACAATGGTTGGAAGCCGGAATGATCCTGGTCTTATGGTTCTTAGCTTCCGCACAATCTTTGATCAAATAAAAAAAGATGATAGTTCAGATACATTTGAAGTCTCATGTTCATATCTGGAAGTATACAATGAGGTAATGTACAAAATATTGTGTTGATAATATCAAAATACCAGTCATAATATATGTGTTACATATAAGCTGTGAAATAATTGTTGGTTTTCTGAATTCCAGGTTATCTATGATTTGCTTGAGAAATCGTCGGGTCACCTGGAGCTTCGTGAGGATCCCGAGCATGGCATAATAGTCGCTGGTTTAAGAAGAATTAAGGTTTACACCTCTTCCTTCCATATTTATTTTCCCTGCTAATAAGATAAATGCCTTGGCTGCTAGTGTCAATTCTGGCCTTCTTTTGTGTTATTTGCTTCTTCTTTTTGTTACTCTAACATTTCTAACTATTATTTTGCGTGTAATGTTATCTGCTTATTCAAGTAGCTGATAAGTTGACAATGAAAGGACATGAGTAGATCTTGTTGTGTTTTTAAGCTGCAATATCTTTTAAGTAATATGTAAGAAAAATTTGCAATAAATAATTAAAATGCTGATTTTATCTGGTTTCGTTTTCCAAAGACATTCGGTCATCTTGTTTATGATAATTGATAAGTTTGTATTAAAGAATTGGTCCTCGGGTTGAATCCTTCTTTCTTGTGTTTTGTCTAATTCTGTTGCAACATTCAGTATCTATTGCATGCCATGCCATATTCTGGAAGCATGCCTGTTGATTCCCATCGGTTTTGGTATAAACTAAATTTGGATGTTCAAACTCTTATTTTCCTAGGTCCATTCAGCAGATAAGATCCTTGAACTCTTGAACATAGGCAACAGCAGACGCAAGACAGAGAGCACGGAAGCAAACGCAACTTCTTCGCGGTAAATATTTTCTGCTTCCCCTTTAAAAGTTCATGCTTCCATTACTTATTTACCTTTTAAATGAATCAGTTACATCTTAGTAAAACTTAAATAACTGCTATTTAAGGTTACTTAATATCTTTAATCTGCTAAATTATTGAGATTGTGAGTCTATCAAGACAGTTACGATCAGGTAATAGTGCCTGCAAGCTACGATCTTTAATCTGCTAAATTATTGAGATTGTGAGTCTATCTTTACATTATTCTCACATAGAAAATATTTTGCTCTCCTTTTCAAGTTCACACGCTGTACTGGAAATTACTGTAAGACGCAAGCAGAAAGGAAAATATGGTAGTCAAGTTCTTCGTGGAAAGCTTGCCTTGGTTGATCTTGCGGGCAGGTAATAACTATTCTTTTTGGGCTGCTGCTTTTCATTTCACTCTGTCAGCAAAAGTAAGCTGAAAACAATTTTCCTTGAGCAGTGAGAGGGCTACTGAAACGAACAATTTTGGCCAAAAGCTTAGAGATGGAGCCAACATTAATCGGTCACTTCTAGCGTTAGCGAATTGTATCAATGCCCTCGGCAAGCAAAATAAGAAAGGTCTAGCATATGTTCCATATCGCAACAGGTATATCAGGTGGACATTCTACTATCAGAACCAATTTTATCCATTCTAGTTATGTGACAGTGGCTATTTACAGCAAATTAACTCGAATTCTGAAGGATGGTCTCTCTGGTAATTCTCGAACTGTTATGATTGCCACAATATCACCAGCTGATGATCAGTATCATCACACTACCAATACACTCAAGTATGCGGATCGTGCTAAGGAGATAAAAACACATGTTCATGTAAGGGGTCGTTTCTTTCGGTTGAGTGCACAACCGCACACGCAACAATATATTATTTCTGTTGATTCATATTATTTGTGAATCATACATGCTAAAGTAGCCAGTTCTATTATTTTGATGTTTGTTCTTTCTCCTGTATAGAAAAATATTGGAACGATCGACAATCATGTTGAAGACTACCAGAGGATGATAGAGAATCTCCAGGTTTGCCTAACAGGGAAACGAGTAAATTTCTACAGTTTTACCTAATTGTTGGCCACAGTAGAATACTAAAGTATGTCGCCTTGTCACTTTCTAGGGTGAGGTATCCCAGTTGAAAAAGGAATTAGCTGACAAGGAGCATCAGTTGAGCGTAAAACCTACTGAAAAGGCTGCAGATAATGAGCTATCTTGGCTAAATGTCTTGAGCCAGGAAACTGGTGAGAATGTTCAGGAACGTATAAATCTACAGAAAGCACTGTTTGAACTTGAAGAAACTAACAAGCGTAACCGGATGGAGCTCCAACATCTTGACGGTGCAATTGCAAGACCACAGGTGGGTAACTTGACCGATCAATTTTTCGAGAACTCTTTCATCAAACAGACTGTAGCAGCTATTTCCTACATCTATTGTCACAACAGATCTCTTAGAAATTCCACACTATGTACAGTGCAGTGATGGTTTTTTTTGTATTCAGGTGAACGAGAAGGATTATACAGTTTTGCAAGCATTAACATCAAGGAGACAAGTTATTCTTGACAACATCCGTGACAATGATGAAGCTGGTGCTGGCTACAGAAAGGTACATCTTGAGTTTAATTTTGCTCTCTTACCTTGAAGCAAACTTGCATGGCTATTTATCCTTTTCCCTGTAGGATATTGAATTGAATGAGAGCCGTAGGCGTCAGCTCCAAGATATGATCGAGGAGGCTACCAGTAACAATGGGAACAGGACTTACCTGCAGATTCTCAGCCAATACAGGCTTCTTGTGAGTAATCCACAAAGTTTTAGTATGTTTTCCATCCAGAATATGATATCCCACAAGCTGCTTATATGTAAAAAAATGAATCCTTCAGGGAATGAATAATGCTGAGCTTCAAATTGAGATGGCTATGCGGGACCAAGTAATACATAACCAGAGGGAATCTCTAAGGAGCCTATGGAACATTCTCTATGGAACAGGGCTAAACCAGAAGCAGATTCTGAAGTTGGCTGCTAAGCAAGGTTTAACTGTAGAAGGCTGTCCTTTGCCTAGCTCGAGCCCTGATGTTGCTACGCCCCATGGAAGGCTGCCACCATTCATGTCGTTTCCTAGTCCACAGTCACAGTCTTCTTCTTCTCCATCTAGTTGCTTTTTCCAACAAGGTTTCAGCACCATGTCTGTTCTCAAAAATCAACATGAGACGCCTACCATCTGTAGGCAGGAACATCTCAGCTCTTACTACATGATGTCTGGCTGCTCGCCTTATGCTGGTGATGGAAAACAATGGGCAAGTGGAGTCTCAACGCCATACCATTCTACCCCAGAAACGAAAAGCGAGCGATCGCCCTGCAGCGGCGAGCTTCGCACCCCATATTCTGGAATTGAAGGTTTCAGCAGGCAAAGGAAGGTAATTGTAGCTCTCTCTTCTACAAGCAAGTTGCACTCCATATTCTTGAAACTGCATGCTATTTCAACTTGCTCAAGTAACCAAATGATGGTAGCATCTTCCATTAAGGAGGACATGTAGTACAGTCTAAGTGGCAACATTTTAATCTTGGCATGAACTATGATTTGCCTTTTTCCAGGATTCGTGCTCTAGAGAAAGGTAGAGGAAGCACATCAAAATTCAACAAGACACACGAGTCATGACTCACACAAGCAGCTGACATGGCTATAATACCAGCCTGATGCCTGCAATCTGATATGATCCTCCTGTGTGCACATCATCTGCCGACACCGGCCGGCCGAGTTCCTGGATCTGATAAGAGATGTTACTTGTAGTTTAGGCCAAGCTGTTGCCATGCTCATGGTCATTTTGGTGCCTCTAGATTTCTGACATGGCGCACTCCACTCCTGTACAGTAGTTGTTAGTCTCCTGTAGTCAGCCCTGCTGCACCCTGTCTCCTGTTAGTCTGTTCCCTTGTATAGTGTATGCATCTGTTGGGGCTGAATCTGCCTTTTGGGCCAAGAATCCTGTAAATTTGCTGCGACTCTTAACCCTTGATCAAGCAAGTGAAGCCCAGCTCCGAACACGGTGGTCTATGAACGGAATCACTAGTAAAGTCCTTGCAAAGATTACCTAGGAAAACTTCAACATATGAAAAGGACATTCCCTACTGTTCCCAATGGGCCCAAGGCTGCGTTTGGCATCGAGATGGATTATGATGATCCCGTTTACTATCCAACGTTTTCGCCTGCATTTTTTTGCGTACTATTTTTACAGCGAAACGCGGACAGAGCCTGAACAAATGAGAGCTTTCGAGACCGTTGCTCAAACAGCGATGAAATGAACAAGAACAGCGAGCAGTTACAATTGACATCACCGTTGCTGGGAGATACGTATGATGTCTGATGATTGAGCTCAAGGACAGGGCACCGTATGTTGGGAGCAGTATAGGATGGATGGGTGGGGGATCATGTGTTGCGCATGGGCCGCGGTACTAGCTAGCACTAACAACTTGTACTGTTGGACCGGGGCCGGTGGGGATCTCATCTCATCTCATCTCATATGCGGATGGGCGCAGATGATTCATTCATTCATTCATTTCGCCCCCCTGGACTGACGCCCGTTACCCACTCTCGAGACCACATTCATTCATTCATGCCGGGGGATGGATGCATGGTCCCTCCACTCCATAAGGCCATCTCCACCACACCAAACGGACGTCCGTTTTATTCGGATTCTGTCCGTTTGGGTAAGGATTTAGGGTCGTATCCGGGCATGTTCTGGGATGCGTTGGCCGTGCGCCCAGCGCGCGGCCGCATCCGTTTACCCCATCCTATCCGTCAGGGCCAAAAATGCCCATATTCTCATCAAAACTAGTTTGCACGTCCAAATATTTGTCTGAAAATTAAAATAATTTTACAACCCAATTGAAATTGTCTTTAATAAAAAAGTTTTACAACCAAATCGAAATTGTCTTGACTGAACATAAAATGATCCAATACATCTATTGGTTGCCAATGTGATCCCACACGTGCTCAATCAAGTCATTTTGAAGATTCAAATGGCTGTGCCAATCACGCATCTCACGGTGGAATTGCACAAATTGTTCAAATGTGGCCGGGTCTTGGTGCAGGGGCTCAATATTTTCACCTTGATAATCAAATCCTTGGTCGAAGATACTCTCATCACGCTCGTCCTCGACGATCATGTTGTGCATGATCACACAAGCAGTAATCACCTCCCAAAGCTTCCTTTCATCCCATGACAGTGCAGGGTTTCGAACGATACCCCACCGGGATTGAAGCACACCGAAAGCACGTTCCACATCCTTTCTAGCACTCTCTTGCATTTGGGCAAATCTCTTTCTCTTCTCACCTTGGGGTTTCAAGATTGTCTTCACAAAAGTTGACCACTGAGGATATATACCATCAGCTAGATAGTATTCCTTGTTGTACTGGTGGCCGTTGATCTCAAAGTTGACAGGTGGGGAGTGGCCTTTTGCAAGCCTTGCGAAGACTGGAGAACGCTGCAGCACATTGATATCATTGTGAGAACCTGCCATGCCGAAGAAAGAATGCCATATCCAAAGATCCTGCGAAGCCACCGCTTCTAATATGACAGTGCACGCGTTGACATGCCCCTTGTACTGGCCCTGCCAAGCAAATGGACAGTTCTTCCACTCCCAGTGCATACAATCTATGCTGCCTAGCATGCCTGGAAAGCCTCTAGCTGCGTTGGTCGCCAACAATCTCTCTGTATCAGCGGCAGTTGGCTGCCTCAAGTACTCTGGGCCAAACACCTCGATCACAGCCTGTCAAAACTTGTACATTGACATCAGACATGTTGTCTCACTCATACGCACATACTCATCCACCAGATCGCCTGAAATTCCATATGCAAGCATGCGGATGGCCGCGGTGCATTTCTGGTAAGAGGAGAATCCAAGCTTGCCAAGGGCATCCGTCTTGCACTCGAAGTATGGGTCATGAGCAACCACTCCCTCTCGGATACGATTGAACACATGCCTTGCCATACGAAAACGGCGACAAAATTTATCCGGCTTGAAGAGCGGGGTGTTGGCAAAGTAATCGGCATAGAGCAGGGCGTGGCCTCTCTCCCTGTTGCGGTTCAGGTTGGGAGCACGGCCAGGGAGTGACCCCCTGTACCGAGGAAGCTGCGTTGAATATGGTCGTGAACGACCAGTGCAGCCACCACAAGATCTTCATCATCCGACGACGAATCGTCCGATGAACAAAGGAAGTGATGGAAGAAAAACTCGTCTCCACTGTCCATACCTTTGTTGGCAAAATATCGAACACCTTGCGGTCGTGATGGCGAAGAGGCCGCGATGATCACCTCGACGCAGCAGGGGTGGTTGCCGGCCGGCTACTGGCAGCTCTAGAGCTCTCGTCGGGATCTGCCTCGGCCGCCGTGGTACGTCGCCGGCAGTCGTGTCCCCTCTGCCACCGGCAAAGACGGCGACGGCCAAACCTCCTCCGATCGACGGCCAAAACTACGGCGAAAGCGCGGGCGTGGTGGCGGCCATGTCGAGACGTGGTTTGGTATGGACGGCCGGGGGCTGCGCGGTGAGGAGGCGGCCGGAGAATAGCGGCGGCGCCGGCGGCAGGGAGAGAGGGTGAAGCGTTGGGAGCGGAGGGACTGCTAGTGTCCCCGACAGGCGGGCCCGGGGGGAGGGGGACAAGAGCGTGCGTCGAGGCCGTCCGCGCGCGTCCGTTTCACCCCAAACCGAGTGCAAGTTTGGGCCGGGGATGGGTCAAAAACGGACGAAATCCGGACATTTGTCCGTTTGAGGCCGCGCTATTCGTCCGTTTTACCCCAAACGAACGCACCCGGACAAGATAGGGTCGCGCGGTGGAGTTGGGGCTGCAGCAGCGCTCAAGCTGCTACGAGCCCACAACTCCACGTCGATAGCTATTCATTTATGCATGCAAGAGAAACATTTGCGATGTCTGAATGCAACGCTGTACTGTAGTGGCTGAATCTGCACGGCAGCGCGCATCGCATCGCCATTACGCTCGGCACGTCGACACGTCGGGCAGCTAGCTACCCGGCCTGGGGCTGGGGCTGGGGCGGGGCCTCGGCCTCTAGGCTATGGCCAGCCACCAGCCCACCGCCCGTGTGGGCTACTCGGTAGGCCTGTTTGGTCCAACAAACAAAAGCGCCGCTGCAGCTGCTCTGCGTTTGTTTGTCATGGTGATGAAAAGGAAAATGTTTCACGGAATGGTCTCTGCTCCGAGTGCGACCAACGATCGAACAAGCGTGCAAGTCGTGACCCCGGCCGGCAGGCGTACCAGCCAAGCCAACGCTGCAGACGACGGCCCAGGCTGCATGCATATGCATGCCCCTACTGGCGGTGTGCACGGCACGGCGTGGCGCTACTGTTTCGGGCGCGCAAACTCGCGGCGGATCCTACACGTGAAAACACGAAAGCAGCTGCCGAGGCCGCTGCTGGATCAGCAGGTTGTTGTCTTGCCTTTTTCTGTCTTTGGTTTTGTGATGACTTGTCTGGTCTCTCGCCTTCTTCTGATTGCGTGCACGCATTTTCTTTTCATTTTTGATGTGCGTTACCCACAAAGGAAAACACAGTACGTACAAGCAAACAAACAGTAGAGAGTTGCTTTGGAAGCCACTTGCTGTCTTGTCCATAGTCTATAGTCTATAGGTCCTAGTAGCATCGAGCTGCTTGGGGCGGTAAATAAGACGAGCGTGGTTGATTAGGCAAACAAACATGGCTGGCCCCGTCTCCCTGTCTCTGTGTTTGTGCGTCTGAGTAGGTGTTTTCGAAGAGGTAAACTTCGTCTTCGTGAGAAGGAGTAGTGATCCCACTAACCAAATATACTGGCCGCAAGAACACTACGCTACCGCCATTTGTTTACTACTAGGCTCTAGGCTGGATATACTGGCACTATCCCACGCCCTAATCGAGGACATAATTGATCATTAAAAACTCTGGCCAAGCACCAGTAGTGTATAATAGCCTTATATCAAGCCGCAATCTAATTAGTCAGCTGCATCCATTCAACCATGGAGCTTAACTCCAAAACTTTGATGGGAGTACTCCATCAAGTGAGAAGAAACCGCACAGTGCTGCTGCTACAATCAAAGATTTGATGGGAGTACGTGACCGCCGTGGAGCCTCCCTTCCCTTGGAACCATGCATTCACGGTCGCCTATACATGAGCAGGGAGAATCTCCCATCCACCCTTTGTTTCTTTTCACCTGCTCCAAAGCGCCTTGGCTCACATGGGCGTGGGGTAAAGGGCCTAGGCCTTCACTTTCTTTCTTCTTTTACCGGGCCCGGGACCTTGGAAATTATACAGCACTAGTACTTGCATTATTGACTACTAATTGATCACACTAGTGGTGGTAACATTTTGATCTTATCTGTCATGGCTAGTTTAAAGATGAGGCCTGCTACGAATGATTTTGTAGGGCCTTTGTTAAGATCCCACTTTCACCTCGACACATGCAGTTTGGGGAGGGGCAGGGCACTTATCACCATCATCATCATTGGTGTCCGCTCTTAACCTCAGCCAGCGATCGATAAAGCTGCGGTGATTGCTGAGCAAAGAAAGCTAAAACTTTAACTTATCTCCCTTTTGGCAGGGACTTTGTGCAAAAGTGACTGTTGGCGCTTATTAGCAGCTTAATCATTCTTGCCTCTGCGTCCATTCAAACACAAGTAAGCAGGGCAGTCAGTGCTGATGAGGAAAGCCCGTGTCGCCTCCGTCATCAAGCATTCAGATCAGATTCATCCCGTGCTGTCACTGCCGCCCAGTTTGATCCAGTGGCCCTTAACCTCGCAGTAACTACACAATGCCTGCTTAACCTGTAAACACTGGCAGCAGCATGCAGCACGTAGCGCAGTACTGTATACACGGCATGCATTGCGTCATGCAGTCAAAGAAGTGTCACTGTAATCTTTTTTCTCACCGGATGGGTCTGTCCGTCCTCCAGTTGTGTCCTCCGGTCCTCGTCTGCGGCCAGCCAATGGCGGAACTCTGAGGGGAAGGAGTAGAACAGAGCGGGAGCGGGCGAGGGTGGAAATTTTCCTCGGAATCACGCGAGCGAAAGCAGTGGGTAGTGGTGGTACGGGTTCTGATGTGCTGTGGTGTGGTGTGCTGGGGGCCAGTGCAGGGCGAGGGCAAGACAATCGCAAGAATTTGACCGGCCTGGCATCTAGCGCCGAGCGGGGGGTGGTGGGTCCCGCGGCGTCGGACACGGGACCGGAGGCGCGCGGTACAAAACAATGGCCCTGTTTGGATCCCTAAGTTAAAGTTAGTTTTGGTTAGTTGGGACTCAAATAACCTAAAAGTATCCAAACATGATGGATTAGTTTGGGTTAGTTGGATCTAACCCATCCTAAAAACTAGCCCACACTAGAAGAGTTTATTTGGGTTAGTTCTCTTGGGCCCACTAAAAAATTAGTAAAAAAATGTTTCCCCTCCCATCCAAACATGGTCTAAAGTAGTTAAAAGATTGAGAAAGAATATTTATTGTTAATCTAACCCTACCATCCAAACAACTCTTTGGTTAGAGTTAGTTTAGAGTTGGTTTAGGATTAAAATCTAACTCTAATCTGTAACTGAGTTAGAGTATCCAAACAGGGCCAACGATACGCCCGCCACCAACAGCGACAGCGAGTGAGTGTGAGCGAGCCTGCCTGCTCAAGTACCACCACCACTGCTGACGATGTGAATGGTCCGCAGTAAAAGGAAAACTACTGTAGGAAACTGAGGCTCGAATGATTAGGCTGGTTATAGCGGGAGTAACTTATACTACTCCCTCTGTCTAGGTGAGTAAGTCATGTTACGAAAACCAAATAATCCCAAAACACTTAGGCACGATGTATTAACTTCTACCTCGTTTCTTGTTTCTTCACGTATTAACCAATAAGAGACGAGGGGTGTGCATGTTTTTAATGACCTGAGACTATCAAACACGACATGAAGTGGTTAGTTCATTGCATGCAATGCTATTAATTAGCAAATAAACATCAAGGTCTCTCGTTTTCCTCTCCTCCTTGGTCATGGTGCACAACCTAAGATGACTTACTCACCTAGACGGAGAGGGTAGTATCATGCATATGACATTAGTCTAAGTTATTACTTTCATAGTGCAAAGTAACATATTGCTAGTGTTATGGATGGCTTCATTTATTAGCTTGTAGACTCATCATTTTTCGGGAAGTGCTATGTTACAGTAACATATTATATTACTCTAAACACATCTCTTCTCATTAACTACATGTCATATAAGTAAAAATTTCTTGAAATGCGCTATGTTACTATCTAAGTTACTCCCACAATAACTAGCCTTATTGTCAAGTACTAGTACGATTAGTAATGACTAAAGTAAACTGACTGTCACCGGAGTACGCGCAGTAACTTCTTGGCGACGGGGGTGATCAATTATTATTAACGCGCAGCGTACCACGACAGATGAATAATCTGCAGCGCAGGCGAATGATTACTGTCGAGCTTAACTGAAGCCGCGGTTGTTTAGGTGGTGTTTGGTTCTCTAGTTCTAGGACTTTTTCTAGTCCCTAAACCTTTTTAAAAAAGACTCTTAAGAAGGTGCTTCTAAGAACTTTTAGCAACAAGTCTTAAAAAGTCCCATCCTGTTTGATTTGTTTGGAACTTTTTATAGTCCCAGCATAAAAAAGTCACTGAAACCAAACGCCGCTAAGTACGCTACTCCGTGCGGTAAATACCTGTGGATGGATGCGTGATGATCGGCTGGTTTCACTGTGTGTCTGTCTGTGCACGAGCAGCGGCCATCCTCTTACCACTGCTCTCTACCCGGGCTGACGCCGCGGGTTAATTCGCGCAGCCTCCGCCTGCATGATTAGCTGCGGTTTTCTGAGAAGGGAGTTGATGACACGTGGTTCTGTTTACTGTTCTGTTCACCCGTGGCGAGTCGAGTCAGCGTTGTTGGTGAAGTTATAATGCTGCTCTTAATGCAGTGTGAGTATATTACACGTACGGTACACTGTATAGCAGCTGTGCTGGTATACGACCCATGAACCTGTACAAATATACAGAGTGGGACAAGGGAGTACTGTACCGGGGGCATTGATCGGCCGCCCGCCATTGACTCCGACCATTCCCCGGGTCAGAGTTGCCGGTGAGGCTTCCGATCCGATCGATTAAACCCGCCCTGAATGCGCAGCCGAAATCCGAGTCGGCGACGTACGACCGAGGGCATCGACCCCAGGAATCCGAGGATACGGCCGACACGTAGCTGTAATGTGTAAACCTCCAAAATACGTACGTACACGGACCAGGCCAGGGGAGTGAAACCGGCGATTTTCCTCGTGCCAGCGGTGTTGTTCTACGGTCGCTGGGGTCGAGATTATACGGACCGGACGGGTTGTTGCTGCCGCGAACGCAACGGGGGATCTGGCCGGTATGCTCCATTGAAGGCAGGCGAAGTGCATTGCACTGCATGCGGGCGGTCCAGGGGACAAGATTCGCAGCTCCACTCCGGCCGCGAGGGAGGACCAGGAGAGGAGGGAGTTGGGTTGAGTCGTTTTATTTCCAATCCTCTGTTTGGTATGTGATAGGAATTATGTGTGCGAATATGAGAAGAAATTGTACTTCATTGTTTGGTTCGTGGGAATTGACATGGGAATAGACAAGGAAAGTTAGAATGAAAGGTTAAGATTGACTCACTAAAACAATTCCCATCCAACTCCCACCCCTTCCCCGTTAATAAAACGGTGGGACTTGGAGTCTCAAGTCCCATACCTATTCCCTTGTGAATTCCCAATACCCCCAACCAAACAATAGATTTGAAGTCTCGTACCTCTTCAATTCCGTTCCCCAACTCTAGTTACCCCCAACCAAACACGCTGCGAGGGGTAGAACTTGAGGCCGTGCAACAAAGCGTGCCACCCATCATGAGGTTTACCGTCACCTGCTTTAGGGCAGCTCTAACATCGTATTCGGTAGGACTTAGCAAATTCGGCCCCTAAACGTCCACCGACACATTCGGACGTGCCACAGATAGCATTGGGCGGCGTCTCAAATGTCATATCGGACATCTATACTTATCATATCAAAGCCCTCAAATCCATGCAAGTCAATCTTGTACATGAATACCACACGTAAATAAAATTTGTTTGTAGCAAGAAAAATACATAGTTCAAATATAAAATTGGTTTCAAACGCACAATTCAAACATTAAACTCCTCGGTTTTTATGTGGGTCAATATATGCTCCACAAGGTCACGGAGTCTTCAGAAATTCAGAATATGATCTTCATCTTGTTTCGGGATGTGAACTTATTCTCTAGCCTTCTCAAAATCATGGTTTCGGGCTGCCCCTTCACAGTTGTCCTCGACAATCATATTATGTAAAATGACACTACATGTTATTAGCTGCCATAAAATCTCCGATCCCTACAAACTCCATGAACCATACTCTGACGAGCTTGGAGCACTCTGAATGCCCTACCCAGATCCTTCCTAGTTGCTTCTTGTACTGTTGCAAATTGGCTTTGTTTGTCGCCATGGGGATCGGATATGATATTCACAAACGCTGTCCACTAAGAATAGATACCATCGATAAGGTAGTATCACATGTTATAGTTATGGCCGTTGACGGTGTACCTGCACAGTGATACATCCTAATTACAAAGTATCTTGAACAACGGAAATCGTTGGAGCACATTCATGCTGTTGTGAGAACAAGACATGCCAAATCCACAAGTCCCTTGATGCCACTACTTCTAGAATGATGGTGACCTTAGTACAACCCGCATAAACGAGTTAATTGCATGGAAGTACCACAATCGGGGCAGAACGTGCAGATTAATACCAAGATTGCTAATTTTCGCATGTCAGTACCAACTTTGGGACGGTCCATTGCAAATAAAGCTAAACTTCATGTTTATACATATACGCCCGAATTGACCGGTCGGGCCCACCTGTCAGGTGCCACGGTGGCCAATCGGCGCGTGCCCGCGCGCTGACAAAGACGAAGCCGGCTCGGTCGCTCTTAGCCCGTTCTAGTCGAACCGGTTCGTCCTCCCCGACCCCATCTCTCCCCTCGAACCCTAGGTCGCCTGAGCAGCTATGGTGCCGGTGACTCCGGCAGGCGGCAGTGAGTACGTAGACGGCGGCGGAGACCTCCCGTGCTTACGTAGAGGCCTGGATGACGGAATCTATGGCGACGGTGGCGGCAGCGGCGACGACTCCAGCTTTGCATACTCCACCGATGACGACGATCTTTCGAAGGCGTTGTTGTCCATGGAGCAGTGGTTGCGGATGGCGCAACTTTGGGTGGCGAACTCTAGCAGTAGCCATCACTGGACGCATGGAATCGGCGGCGTGCTGTAAGTGTCCTAGTCTGCCCTCCTCCTCTGATTTCTTCTGCAATTGGGGATAGGGTTTGTTCATCCTCTGCTTTTTAACAAATTTTAGTCCAATTAAAGTATCCGGGCCTCAAATTTGCTAGGGTAGTTCATCCTCTACCTTATAAGCCTAGCACTCCCCTAGCAGTAAAAGATTATTTTCATCCTCTATTGGTTCATCCTATGTTCATCCTCTGCTTTATAACCCTAGCAGTAGATTTTTTTCCTTGTGTTACTTTAATTTGCTAGTGTACTTTCAAATTTGCTAGGGTAGTGTAGTGCTTCCTCTCAAATAAATTCAGATGTTTATTAATAAGGCAGGTTAATCTTTTGCTAGGGTACTGCAGTGGCTATAAGTTCACCCCAGCTTTCAAATTTGCTAGGGTAGTGCAATGCTTCCTCTTAACAATTTTGTCTTATTGTGTTATGAAATTTCCTAGTGTTACTTTAATTTGGCAGGTCCAAAATTTGCTTGTGTTACTTTAATTGATTTATCTTACTGTTAACTGAAAGAGGAAACTATATTGATTCATGTTTTGCTAATTGTAATAGTAAGCTTATTTGAAATTTCCTTTCTTCTGTAGTATCTATGTTAACGTAAAATTGTAAACTATATTGTTTTGTTAACTAAAATTGTAAACTTACTGCAAGTTTACTTTAAAGTCTTTAATTTTTTGTTAAGAGAAAATTTAGAGTTAGGTTACTGAATATTTGAAATTTCCTTTGTTTTGTAGTTTCAATGAAGACATTTGGGAAGTTAGGATCCATTTTGATGGTCAAGAACCATTGTAGAGGAAGCTGTGCAGTTCAGATGTTACTTATCTGAATATAGTTGCACAGATGGAAACAGAAGGATTTAGTGTATATGATTGTCTGTATCACATTGAGAATCCAGGCTTAGGAGAGCAAGGGCTGGAAATGGTAGATAGCAGTGCTGAATTACAGATGATAAAGAGGCAGAATAAGCATACTTTGGTCCTTCATTTTCTAGTTAGGGCTTGTCCACCCCCTGTTAGTGAATCTGAGAGGCAACAATTGTTGGGGAACATAGTAATTCAAAAAAATTCCTACGATCACGCAAGATCTATCTAGGATATGCATAGCAACGAGAGGGGAGAGTGTGTCCACGTGCCCTCGTAGACCGAAAGTGGAAGCGTTTATCACGCAGTTGATGTAGTCGTACTCTTCGCGATCCGATCACGATCCTACCGATCTAGTGCCAAACGGACGGCACCTTCGAGTTTAGCACACGTGCGGCTCGATGACGTCTCCTCCTTCTTGATCCAGCAAGCAGGAGAGAGGTAGATGGGATCACAACCAACATGACGGCATGGTGGTGGAACACCGACAGCGCTTCGCTAAGCGTCGCCGGGACGAGGCGGTGGAACTACGGAGTAACTGGAGGGAGAGGGGCGCCAAGGGCTTCGTGTGCTCTCTTGGGGCACCCCTCCCCTCTATATATTGGTGGAGGGGCGTGGAAAACAACCCCTCCAAGCCTTAGGGTGCAGCTAAGGTGGAGAGGACTTGGACTCCAAGTCCAATCCTATTCTTACTAGGACTCCTTCCTTTTTTGCCTTCCCTAGCCACATGGGCTTTTGAGGACTTGGTGCGCCTAGCCCAATAAGGCCAGGGCGCCTCCCCACAGCCCAGGCTAGCTCTTGGGTCGTGGTGGAACCACCTGTGGACTTCTGGACCCCTCCGAAATCCTCCGGAACCTTCTAGAAGCTTCCGGGTACAATACCGAAAAAACAACATCTTTTTCCGGAACCCAAAATATGACTTTCCATATATAAATCTTTACCTCTCGACCATTCCGAGACTCCTCGTGACGGCCGGGATCTCATCCGGGACTCCGAACAACATTTGGTTACCACTCATCAAATATCCCAATACTACTCTAGCGTCAACGAACATTAAGCGTGCGACCCTGCGGGTCGGGAATTATGTAGTCATGACCGAGACACCTCTCGGGTCAATAACGAACAGCGGAACCTGGATGCTCATATTGGCTCCTACATATTCTATAAAGATCTTTATCGGTCGAACCGTTATGACAACATACGTTATTCCCTTTGTCTATCGGTATGTTACTTGCCCGAGATTTGATCGTCGGTATCTTCATACCTAGTTCAATCTCGTTGCCGACAAGTCTCTTTACTTGTTCTGCAATACATCACCTCATGACTAACTCCTTAGTCGTTTGCTTGCAAGCTTATGATGTGTATTAATTACCAAGAGGGCCCAGAGATACCTCTCCGATACTCGGAGTGGCAAATCCTAATCTCGATCTATGCCAACCCAACAAATACCTTCAGAGATACCTGTAGAGCATCTTTATAATCACCCAATTATGTTGTGATGTTTGATATCACACAAGGTATTCCTCCGGTATCCGGGAGTTGCATAATCTCATAGTCAAAGGAATATGTATTTGACATGAAGAAAGCAATAGTAATAAAACTGAACGATCATTATGCTAAGCTAACGGATGGGTCTTGTACATCACATAATTCTCCTAATGATGTGATCCTGTTATCAAATGGCAACTCATGTCTATGGTTAGGAAACCTTAACCATCTTTGATCAACGAGCTAGTCTAGTAGAGGCTTACTAGGGACACGATGTTTGTTTATGCATTCACACATGCATTAAGGTTTTCGATCAATACAATTCTAGCATGAATAATAAACCTTTATCATGAATAAGGAAATATAAAATAACAACTTTATTATTGCCTCTAGGGCATATTTCCTTCAGTCTCCCACTCGCACTAGAGTCAATAATCTAGTTCACATCGCCATGTGATTAACACCAATAGTTCACATCACCATGTGACCAACACCCAAATGGTTACTAGAGTCAATAATCTAGTTCACATCGCTATGCGATTAACACCCAAAGAGTACTAAGGTGTGATCATGTTTTTCTTGTGAGAGAAGTTTAGTCAACGGGTCTGCCACATTCAGATCCGTATGTATTTTGCAAATTTCTATGTCTACAATGCTCTGCATGGAGCTACTCTAGCTAATTACTCCCACTTTCAATATGTATCCAGATTGAGACTCAGAGTCATCCAGATCGGTGTTAAAGTTTGCATCGACGTAACTCTTTACGATGAACTCTTTTATCACCTCCATAACTGAGAAATATTTCCTTAGTTCTCTTAGGATAATTTTGCCCGCTATCCAGTGATCTACTCCTGGATCACTATTGTACCCCTCTGCCAAACTCATCGCAAGGTACACAATAGGTCTGGTGTACAGCATGGCATACTTTATAGAACCTATGGCTGAGGCACAGGGAATGGCTTTCATTCTCTCTCTATCTTCTGTCATGGTCGGGTTTTTAGTCTTACTCAACTTCATACCTTACAACTCAGGCAAGAACTCCTTCTTTTACTGATCCATTTTGAACTCCTTCAAAATCTTATCAAGATATGTACTCATCAGAAGTCTTATCAAGCGTCTTGATCTATCTTTATAGATCTTGATGCCCCATATGTAAGTAGCTTCACCGAGGTCTTTCTTTGAAAAACTCCTTTCAAACACTCCTTTATGCTTTCCAGAAAATTCTACATCATTTCCGATCAACAATATGTCATTCACATATACTTATCAGAAAGGCTGTAGTGCTCCCAGTCACTTTCTTGTAAATACAGGCTTCACCGCAAGTCTGTATAAAACTATATGCTTTGATCAACTCATCAAAGCGTATATTCCAACTCCGAGATGCTTGCACCAGTCCATAGATGGATCGCTGGAGTTTGCACACTTTGTTAGCACCTTTAGGATCGAAAAAACCTTTTGGTTGCATCATATACAACTCTTCTTGAAGAAATAGATTAAGGAATGCAGTTTTGACATCCATTTGCCAGATTTCATAAAATGCGACAATTGCTAACATGATTCGGACAGACTTAAGTATCGCTATGAGTGAGAAAATATCATCATAATCAACACCTTGAACTTGTCGCAAAACTTTTGCGACAAGTCGAGGTTTTTAGATAGTAACACTACGATCAGCGTCTGTCTTCCTCTTGAAGACCATTTATTCTCTATGGCTTGCCGATCATCGGGCAAGTCCACCAAAAGTCCATACTTTGTTCTCATACATGGATCCCATCTCAGATTTCATGGCCTCAAGCCATTTTACGGATTCTGGGCTCATCATCGCTTCCTCATAGTTCGTAGGTTCGTCATGGTCTAGTAACATGACTTCCAGGACAAGATTACCGTACCACTCTGGTGCGGAACGAGCTCTGGTTAACCTACGAGGTTCGGTAGTAACTTGATCTGAAGTTTCATGATCATTATCATTAGCTTCCTCTCTAGTTGGTGTAGGCATGACGGGAACGGTTTTCTGTGATGAGCTACTTTCCAATTCGAGAGAAGGTACAGTTACCTCATCAAGTTCCACTTTCCTCCCACTCACTTCTTTTGAGAGAAACTCCTTCTCTAGAAAGGATCCATTCTTAGCAACAAAGATCTTGCCTTCGGATCTGTGATAGAAGGTGTACCCAAGAGTTTCTTTTGGGTATCCTATGAAGACGTACTTCTCCGATTTGGGTTCGAGCTTATCAGGTTGAAGTTTTTTCACATAAGGATCACAACCCCAAACTTTAAGAAACGACAGTTTAGGTTTCTTGCCAAACCACAGTTCATACGATGTCGTCTCAACGGATTTAGATGGTGCCCTATTTAATGTGAATGCAGCCGTCTCTAAAGCATAACCCCAAAACGATAACGGTAAATCAGCAAGAAACATCATAGATCGCACCATATCTAATAAAATACGATTACGACGTTCGGACACACCATTACACTGTGGTGTTCCAGGTGGCATGAGTTGCGAAAGTATTCCACATTGTTTCAAGTGAAGACCAAACTCATAACTCAAATATTCACCTCCACGACCAAACTTGGTACTTGTCCTCGGCAAGGAACTGGTCCATAGTTTGGACGGAGCTCTCCACCGAGACCGGATCGTTCGTGTACACCATCGAGAGGGCCTTCCCCCTCACGTGTGTGTCCACGATGTGGTGCGTGGTGAACTGTCCGCCGTTGTCATCGTTGGCCACTAGGAGCGCCATTGGAGCCACAAGGAGCGCCATTGGAACCGCTGGATGGCCTCTTTGTATGTGTCGTCGTGGGTGTGCTTATTGTGTCGTGTGACGCGAGAGATGACGGTAATTGGCTGAAGGAATAAAAGGGGTCCGGGTGGCCTGGATTCTCGGCACGTCCGCATGGCTGTTTTTGCAGTGGTAACTGCACCGTCGCGCCGTGCTCGGCGCAACCGCATGCACACGAACGTGCGTGATCGTGCGCCGGCCCCAAACACTGGCAACGCACGTAGAGGGATGAGGGTAGAGCACCCGGAGTGACGCGAGAGCAGAGCGTGCGTGGCGGGTCGCGAGCAGAGCGCGCCGCGGCCACCTCAATCGCAAGCGACCACATGCATAGAACAGTTGAACACATAGGAAATGGTCGCCTACAAGCCGATCGACAGTTGCGTCGCTGCGTAGAGAGTGGCCGTGTGCTACTACCTCCGTCTTGGTCTATAGTCCCCTTTATATTTTGTGCCATACTTTGCCCTTGAATTTAACCAACAAAATGTTAATGCATGTTATAGAAACTATATAATTGGAAACTATGTTCAAATACGAATCCAACTATATAATCTTTGGCGACATGCATTCATATTTTATTAGTTAAATCGTACTTATAAACCGGGACGGTGGTATAGTAGGTAATTAAACCACAAACGTTTTTTTGTATTAACCGTATGTGTACTTGTCCTTTCGTCCTCCTCTCGCACGTCTTGTCACCCCGCTGCCGCAGACGGCTTACAGCGCAAGCTTGTGCAGCGCGCGGGGCGTTCTTTTGGCCAAACGGTGGCTCGAAGTGGCGCCAATGGATCTTCGATGAGCCCATTCCCACGCAACCTCGCAGGTTCCCGCGCAAGCTTCCCGCCCGACTCGGTGAAATACCCCAAAATCCCAGTTCTTACCGGCCTGCTATATAAACCCTCATGGCCGGCGAGTCATGCGTCGCATATTCCCCTCCCCCTGTAGCTTATCTCGTCTGCTTCTCCCACAATCGCCAATGGCACCGGTCCGTCGTCGTCGCTCAGCCACTCCACCGTCATTAGAGGACGGCTCCAGTTGGGAGGCTACACCGCGGCGGCGGCGCAGTCCCCGGCATAATGTAGTGCACGTGGCGTCCCTATTGGGTGTGCGCGGAACACCCACCACACGCTCCACCGCCGCTGCCCGTCGGCAGCTGTTGCTGGCCGCCGTTGCCGCCACACCACCGTCGAAAGCCAGGGCCATCGCCCGCTCCGCTGCCGTGGCCCGAAGGCGGGAGGTGGCCGTCATGGCTGCCACCCCATTGCCGGCCATGACCTGCTCCGCCGTCGCAACCCGTAGGCGAGAGGTGGTGGTCGTGGCCGCCACCCCATCGTCGCCCGCTGTGGCCGCCAGCCCACCGTCAACCGTCGAGGTCATCACCCGCTCCGCCAACATCGCCCGAAGGCGGGAGGCGGAGGTGGAGGCCCGCACGTGCGTCAGTGACCTTGCGCGCTACACCGAGTTCCTGCGGGAGGAGGTGGAGCGCCTCATCGAGCACGCAAAGAGCCTAATCGCCGCCGTGGCCACGGCACACGCCGCCTCAGATGCGAGGAATCAGGAGATCTATGAGGAGAACCACCGCTTCAAGAGGGGTCGTCTGGAGCGGCAGAGGGAGTTCGAGGTGAGCGTCGCTGAACCTGCAGTAGTGGCAGGCACCGTATTGCAGTTGTCTAGCTCGTCGGTAGGATCGTCCTCCTCTGCCTCTTACTGAGCGCGCTCGGCAGAGGAGAGGCTGCCGGAAGTAGTACAAAGCTCCTCCTCTGTAGTAGTATTTAGGGGCTATTTTGTTCAGTTCATCTGACTATAGATGTGGTGGAACTGTACGACGTACTTAAAATTAGCTAGTATATATAGTTGAACTAGCTATTTTAGTACGTGGTTGGCAACAATTGGGGAAACGTTTGGTCGGTTCAGCTATTGAGTTGAATTGTTTGTATAAAGAACGTCTTCTTAATCTATGAATGAAATCTATGCTTAATTACTGAATTTTAGTTGGAAAGATTAGATAGTGCTAATGATTTTTAGCTGCATATTTTGACAAATCGCAGTGTTACAAGGATTGCCAAATGGCAATGTTACTAGATCAACAAATGTCAATTTTTCCAATTTGACAAATGGCAACATACCCAATATGACAGATGCAAATCTTACCAAATTGTTTGTACGTGGTTGCACACGGGTCATCCTAAACAAATGTTTGCGTTGACGGGACGCACAAATCCTGCACTGCGAATTTTCCCTTGACTTAAGGGGGGAGACCATAGCTCTCACTTTGCATACGGGTGTTCTATCTAAAATGTTTGCGATCAAGAGCTGCAGAAATCCTGCTCGACACATTTTTCCTTGGCTTCCTGGGAAGCTGTCGGTTCGCATACGGGTGTTCTAACTAAAACGCTTCCAGTGAGCCTGCACAGCATACAGCTCACACGCTTCCCGGTGAGCCTGCGCATTGGAGGACAGCTTGCACGCCTCTCGGTCAGCCTGCGCACCGGACTCCGCTCGCACGCCTCCCGTTCAGTCAAGCAGCTGCCCGCCTCCTATAGCCATTAAAACTAAGACACGTGGCGTCACGTGAATGGTTAACAGAACGCACACAATTTGAATTATACAAATGTTTGAGATATTAAAGTGGCAGCTATTTTTTCAAAATGCCTTTGTTGGCTGTTATTCGAGTGCACCTTCTCTCAAAATGGACATGAAAAATACCACAACATGTTGGGTGCCATTCCATGATAGCATACCAAGTTTCATGAATTTCAGACGAGTTTTGAATTTACTAGAATTTAAAAACAAAGTATCTCAACGTTTTGCCGGCAATCAACAGTGCCCTGCTGTTTGAAATTCATTCCCATTTCTTGCATGGGACCTAAGCATGCACCCAAGGACACAGATTTGAGTTTTCAACCAATTTATATGCACTGGAACATGTGCATGTAGTTCAAATTTGAATTATGCACATAAAATGCCTAGAAAACTAGTTAATGTATAAAAATGTCCAAACGAACCCCAAAAAATTCCATTATTTAACACAACGCTCCTGTTGTTCTATGTTGACACTAGATTTTTTTTGAAAGCAATAAGAGGCAAAGGATATCGTTTCGTCCCTAAAGGTGGCACGTTACCTTTCGAAACCAGCAGGCTTGTTGTGAGAAGCTCTGGTTTGTGAGAAGCTTATGCCCAAACCTGCCCCAAATGGGATAAAAAAATTGCCACGGCATGTTGATGCCGCTCCATGATAGCATGCCAAGTTTAATGAATTTCAGAAGAGTTTTGGATTTACTAGAATGTAAAAACCAGGTATCTCAATGTTTGCGGTCGAGTGACGGTGGCAGGGTGTTTGAAATTCATCCCCGTTTCTTGCTGGGACCTAAGCATGCACCCAGATTTGATTTTTCAACCAATTTATATGCACTGGAGCATGTGCATGTAGTTCAAATTTGAATTATGCACATAAAATGCCTAGAAAACCCAGTTAATGTTTAAAAATGTCCAAACGAACCCCGAAAAATTCCATAATTTAACACAACACTCCTGTTATTCTATGTTGACACTAGAAATTTTTTGAAAGCAATAAGAGGCAACGAAAATCGTTTTGTCCCCAAAGGTGGCACGTTCCCTACTGAAACCATCAAACTTGTTGTGAGAAGCTCTGGTTTGTGAGAAGCTTATGTCCAAACCTGCCCCAAATGGGACAAAAATTTTACCATGACATGTTGATGTCGCTCCATGATAGCATGCCAAGTTTCATGAATTTCAGACGAGTTTTGGATTTACTAGAATTTAAAAACCAGGCATCTCAATGTTATCGGCGGTGACGGTGGCAGGGTGTTTGAAATTCATTCTCTTTTCTTGCATGGGACCTAAGCATAAGAGCATCTCCAGCGGCGCCCCCAACAGGCCCTCCCCAAGCGTTTTTTCCGCACCGGCGCCCAAAAATCGGCCAGTCGCGCCCCCAGGAGCCCTTTTTTTTGCCGGTTTGGGCCGAAACTGGCGCCGGCGGACCCAGGCCGAACCCGGCGCGCTGGGGGGCACCTGGGGGCGCCAGGGCGAGCAGTTTTTGCGCGAAAGAGCCACAGGCCCGCCGAGTCAGCGACGCACGCCTCAGCTTCCCCCAGAATTCCTCGGTTTCTACGTCTCCAACGTATCTATAATTTTTGATTGTTCCATGCTATTATATTATCTGTTTTGGATGTTTAATGGGCTTTATTATGCACTTTTATATTATTTTTGGGACTAACCTATTAACCGAAGGCCCAGTGCAAATTGCTGTTTTTTTGCCTATTTCAGTGTTTCGCAGAAAAGGAATATCAAACGGAGTCCAAACGGAATGAAACCTTCGCGAGGATCGTTTTTGGAACAAACGCAACCCAGGGGACTTGGAGTGGATGTCAAGGAAGCAACGAGGCGGCCACGAGGAAGGGAGGCCCAGGGGGTAGGCGCGCCCCCACCCTCGTGGGCCCCTCGTGGCTCCGCCGACCTACTTCTTTCGCCTATATATACTCATATACCCTGAAAACATCAGAGAGCACCACGAAACCCTATTTCCACTGCCGCAACCTTCTGTACCCGTGAGATCCCATCTTGGGGCTTTTTCCGGCACTCCTCCGGAGGGGGAATCGATCACGGAGGGCTTCTACATCAACACCATGGCCTCTCCGATGATGTGTGAGTAGTTTACCACAGACCTTCGGGTCCATAGTTATTAGCTAGATGGCTTCTTCTCTCTCTTTGGATCTCAATACAAAGTTCTCCTCAATTCTCTTGGAGATCTATTCGATGTAATACTTTTTGCGGTGTGTTTGTCGAGATCCGATGAATTGTGGGTTTATGATCATGATTATCTATGGACAATATTTGATTCTTCTCTGAATTCTTATATGCATGATTTGATATCTTTGCAAGTCTCTTCGAATTATCAGTTTGGTTTGGCCTACTAGATTGATCTTTCTTGCAATGGGAGAAGTGCTTAGCTTTGGGTTCAATCTTGCGGTGTCCTTTCCCAGTGACAACAGGGGCAGCAAGGCACGTACTGTATTGTTGCCATCGAGGATAAAAAGATGGGGTTTATATCATATTGCTTGAGTTTATCCCTCTACATCATATCATCTTGTTTAATGCGTTACTCTGTTCTTATGAACTTAATACTCTAGATGCATGCTGGATAGCGGTCGATGTGTGGAGTAATAGTAGTAGATGCAGCATCGTTTCGGTCTACTTGTCATGGACGTGATGCCTATATACATGATCATGCCTAGATATTCTCATAACTATGCGCTTTTCTATCAATTGCTCGACAGTAATTTGTTCACCCACCGTAGAATTTGCTATCTTGAGAGAAGCCACTAGTGAAACCTATGGCCCCCGGGTCTATCTTCCATCATATTAGTCTCTCATTAATTAGCTATTTCTATCGCCGTTTATTTTGCAATCTTTACTTTCCAATTTATACAATAAAAATACCAAAAATATTTATCTTATTATCTTTATCAGATCTCACTTTTGCAAGTGGCCGTGAAGGGATTGACAACCCCTTTATCACGTTGGTTGCCAGGTTCTTATTTGTTTGTGCAGGTACGAGGGATTTGCGTGTAGTCTCCTACTGGATTGATACCTTGGTTCTCAAAAACAGAGGGAAATACTTACGCTACTTTGCTGCATCACCCTTTCCTGTTCAAGGGAAAACCAACGCATGCTCAAGAGGTAGCAAGAAGGATTTCTGGCGCCGTTGCCGGGGAGGCTTACACCAAGTCAAGTCAAGATTTGATCTCCCGACAACGTGCGATTTCTGGCGTCGTTGCCGGGGAGATCTACGCTCAAGTCAAGATATACCAAGTACCCATCACAAAATCTTATCCCTCGCATTACATTATTTGACATTCGCCTCTCGTTTTTCTCTCCCCCACTTCACCTTTGCCGTTTTATTCTCCCTTCTTCCGTTCGATCTTTTGTTTGCTTGTGTTTCCATGTACCTTCTTTTTGCTTGCATCTTCGCTTGCTAAAAGTTTATGGATCCTCATTCACTTGATAATCTCTTTAAGAGATCCAATTATGATGAACCTATTGCTAGTGAGTTGAGTGCACTAGATTATCTTTATGAGGTTTTGCTTGAAATTCGTGAATCTGAAAATTGTGATGAAGTACTTTATGAAGCGATTCGCGATAGATCTTTGAATAACAAGCATGATTGCAATGATTTTATTATAAATTCTATTAATGTCAATCATGCTAATAATATGCAAAACCCTAAACTTGGGGATGCTAATTTTGCTATGTCTACTACTTGTTGCAATGATCATGATTGGGGTGATTGCTCTTACAATCTTGAAAATTTATTTAAGCCCCATGATGAATATGAGATTGATAATAATGTTTGCAATAATACTAAAAGTGGGTTTGGAAGAGTGTCAACTTTAGATCCTACATATTTGGAGAATATTCAATATTATGAAATTTTTGATAAAAGTGGGTTTGGAGAGGTCATGACTTTAGTTAATGTTAATCCCAGTATTTTGGAAGAGTGTCAACTTTGCATGCACGTGGTTCATAAAGAGAATATTTTATGTGATAGCTATGTTGTTGGATTTGCTTATGATTCTACATGTAATTATTATGAGAGAGGAAAATATGGTTGTAGAAATTTTCATGTTACTAAATTACCTCTCTTCTTGTTGAGATTGATCTTGTTTCTTTCTTCTCCTTTGCATATGCTAGGATTTGCTTGCCTTGATAATTTGTTTGCCTATAAGGTGCCTATGCATAGGAAGTATGTTAGACTTAGATGTGTTTTTCACATGCTATATGATGCTCTATTTATGTTTCAATTGCTATCTTTCTTGTGAGCATCATTAAAATTATCAATGCCTAGCTAGGGGCGTTAAACGATAGCGCTTGTTGGGAGGCAACCCAATTTTATTTTTATTCCTTGCTTTTTGTTCCTGTTTAGTAATAAATAATTCATCTAGCCTCTGGTTAGATGTGGTTTTATGTTTTAATTAGTGTTTGTGCCAAGTAAAACCTGTAGGATCTTCTTGGATGATAATTATTTGATCTTGCTGAAAAAGACAGAAACTTTCTGCTCACGAAAACAATTGTTAAAAATCACCAGAAAGTGATAAAATACTGATTCCAATTACAGTAGATCAATAATCAAATTATCTAGGTCGTCCTATTTTGGTAGAATTGTTGGAGTTCCAGAAGTTTGCGTTTGATACAGATTACTACAGACTGTTCTGTTTTTGACAGATTCTGTTTTTGTGTGTTGTTAGCTTATTTTGATGAATCTATGGGTAGTATCGGGGGGTATGAACCATAGAGAATTACAGTAGGTTTAACACCAATATAAATAAAGAATGAGTTCATTACAGTACCTTAAAGTGGTGGTTTGTTTTATTTCGCTAACGGAACTCATGAGATTTTCTGTTGAGTTTTGTGTTGTGAAGTTTTCAAGTTTTTGGGTAAAATTTGATGTATTTTGAAACAAGGAGTGGCAAGAGCCTAAGCTTGGGGATTCCCAAGGCACCCCAAGGTAAAAATTAAGGAAAAGCAAAAGCCTAAGCTTGGGGATGCCCCGGAAGGCATCCCCTCTTTCGTCTTCATCTATCGGTAACTTTACTTGAGGCTATATTTTTATTCACCACATGATATGTGTTTTGCTTGGAGAGTCTTGCATGATTTGAGTCTTTGCTTTTTAGTTTACCACAATTATCCTTGCTTCACACACCTTTTGGAGAGACACACATGAATTGGAATTTATTAGAATACTCTATGTGTTTCACTTATATCTTTTGAGCTAGATAATTTTGCTCTAGTGCTTCGCTTATATCTTTTAGAGCACGGTGGTGGTTTTATTTCATAGGAATTATTGAGCTCTCATGCTTCACTTATATTATTATGAGAGTCTTTTAGAACAGCATGGTAGTTTGCTTTGGCTATAAAATTAGTCCTAATATGATGAGCATCCAATATGGGTATAATAAAAACTATCATATAAAGTGCATTGAATACTATGAGAAGTTTGATTCTTTATGATTGTTTTGAGATATGAAGATGGTGATATTACAGTCATGCTAGTGAGTATTTGTGAATTTGAGAAATACTTGTGTTAAAGTTTGTGATTCCCGTAGCATGCACGTATGGTGAACGGTTATGTGATGAAGTCATAGCATGATTTATTTATTGATTGCCTTCCTTATGAGTGGCGGTCGGGGACGAGCGATGGTCTTTTCCTACCAATCTATCCCCGTAGGAGCATGCGCGTAGTACTTCGTTTCGATAACTAATAGATTTTTGCAATAAGTATGTGAGTTCTTTATGACTAATGTTGAGTCCATGGATTATACGCACTCTCACCCTTCCACCATTGCTAGCCTCTCTAATACCGCGCACCTTTCGCCGGTATCATACACCCACCATATACCTTCCTCAAAACAGCCACCATACCTACCTATCATGGCATTTCCATAGCCATTCCGAGATATATTGCCATGCAACTTTCCACCGTTCCGTTTATTATGACACGCTCCATCATTGTCATATTGGTTTGCATGATCATGTAGTTGACATCGTATTTGTGGCAAGGCCACCATTATAATTCTTTCATACATGTCACTCTTGATTCATTGCATATCCCGGTACACCGCCGGAGGCATTCACATAGAGTCATATTTTCTTGTAATTCTTGAGTTGTAAGTAAATAAAAGTGTGATGATCATCATTATTAGAGCATTGTCCCAAGTGAGGAAAGGATGATGGAGACTATGATTCCCCCACAAGTCGGGATGAGACTCCGACTAAAAATAAAAGAAAAAAATAAAAGAAAAAAAGAGGCCATAAAAAAGAGAAAAATGCCCAAACAAAAAAATGAAAGAAAAAGAGAGAAGGGACAATGTTACTATCCTTTTACCACACTTGTGCTTCAAAGTAGCACCATAATCTTCATGATAGAGAGTCTCCTATGTTGTCACTTTCATATACTAGTGGGAATTTTACATTATAGAACTTGGCTTGTATATTCCAATGATGGGCTTCCTCAAAATGCCCTAGGTCTTCATGAGCAAGCGAGTTGGATGCACACCCACTTAGTTTATTTTGTTGAGCTTTCATACACTTATAGCTCTAGTGCATCCGTTGCATGGCTATCCCTACTCACTCACAATGATATCTATTGATGGGCTTCTCCATAGCCCATTGATACACCTAGTTGATGTGAGACTATCTTCTTCGTTTTGTCTTCTCCACAACCACCATTCTATTCCACATATAGTGCTATGTTCATGGCTCACGCTCATGTATTGCGTGAAGATTGAAAAAGTTTGAGAACATCAAAAGTATGAAACAATTGCTTGGCTTGTCATCGGGGTTGTGCATGATTTAAATATTTTGTGTGATGAAGATAGAGCATAGCCAGACTATATGATTTTGTAGGGATAGCTTTCTTTTGCCATGTTATTTTGAGAAAACATAATTGCTTTGTTAGTATGCTTGAAGTATTATTATTTTTATGTCAATATTAAACTTTTGTTTTGAATCTTTCGGATCTAAACATTCATGCCACAATAAATAAAATTACATTGAGAATTATGCTAGGTAGCATTCCACATCAAAATTCTGTTTTTATCATTTACCTACTCGAGGACGAGCATGAATTAAGCTTGGGGATGCTTGATACGTCTCCAACGTATCTATAATTTTTGATTGTTCCATGCTATTATATTATCTATTTTGGATGTTTAATGGGCTTTATTATGCACTTTTATATTATTTTTGGGACTAACCTATTAACCGAAGGCCCAGTGCAAATTGCTGTTTTTTTGCCTATTTCAGTGTTTCACAGAAAAGGAATATCAAACGGAGTCCAAACGGAATGAAACCTTCGCGAGGATCGTTTTTGGAACAAACGCAACCCAGGGGACTTGGAGTGGATGTCAAGGAAGCAACAAGGCGGCCACGAGGTAGGGAGGCGTGCCTAGGGGGGTAGGCGCGCCCCCACCCTCGTGGGCCCCTCGTGGATCCACCGACCTACTTCTTTCGCCTATATATACTCATATACCCTGAAAACATCAGAGAGCACCACGAAACCCTATTTCCACCGCCGCAACCTTCTGTACCCGTGAGATCCCATCTTGGGGCCTTTTCTGGCACTCCGCCGGAGGGGGAATCGATCACGGAGGGCTTCTACATCAACACCATGGCCTCTTCGATGATGTGTGAGTAGTTTACCATAGACCTTCGGGTCCATAGTTATTAGCTAGATGGCTTCTTCTCTCTCTTTGGATCCCAATACAAAGTTCTCCTCGATTCTCTTGGAGATCTATTCGATGTAATACTTTTTGCGGTGTGTTTGTCGAGATCCGATGAATTGTGGGTTTATGATCAAGATTATCTATGAACAATATTTGGTTCTTCTCTGAATTCTTATATGCATGATTTGATATCTTTGCAAGTCTCTTCGAATTATCAGTTTGGTTTGGCCTACTAGATTGATCTTTCTTACAATGGGAGAAGTACTTAGCTTTGGGTTCAATCTTGCGGTGTCCTTTCCCAGTGACAGCAGGGGCAGCAAGGCACGTATTGTATTGTTGCCATCGAGGATAAAAAGATGGTGTTTATATCATATTGCTTGAGTTTATCCCTCTACATCATGTCATCTTATTTAATGCATTACCCTGTTCTTATGAACTTAATACTCTAGATGCATGCTGGATAGTGGTCGATGTGTGGAGTAATAGTAGTAGATGCAGAATCGTTTCGGTCTACTTGTCACGGACGTGATTCCTATATACATGATCATGCCTAGATATTCTCATAACTATGCGCTTTTCTATCAATTGCTCGACAGTAATTTATTCACTCACCGTAAAATTTGCTGTCTTGAGAGAAGCCACTAGTGAAACCTATGGCCCCCGGTCTATCTTCCATCATATTAATCTCCTGTTAATTAACTATTTCTATCGCCGTTTATTTTGCAATCTTTACTTTCCAATCTATACAATAAAAATACCAAAAATATTTATCTTATTATCTTTATCAGATCTCACTTTTGCAAGTGGTCGTGAAGGGATTGACAACCCCTTTATCGCGTTGGTTGCAAGGTTCTTATTTGTTTGTGCAGGTACGAGGGATTTGTGTGTAGTCTCCTACTGGATTGATACCTTGGTTCTCAAAAACTGAGGGAAATACTTACGCTACTTTGCTGCATCACCCTTTCCTCTTCAAGGAAAAACCAACGCATGCTCAAGAGGTAGCAGTTTCCCACAGGGAATCGATGGCAAGGCTGCCGCCGGTCAGCCTTGCCACTGATTTCTCACGGACGGCGCGTCACGGACGGCGCGGAGACGCCTCCCCTCCCGCCACGCGTACACACGGTGCGGGGCTATAAAACCAGCGGCTCCCCCTCGCCGCTGGCCACACCAGCCCGAGCCAAACCAGCCGCCGAGCTCTGCCTCTCTCCCATCTACCGCCGAGGTCTGCCTATCTCCCCTTTCCTCCCCTTCCCTTCCCTCTCAGCAATGGCCGAACGCTTCCCCGGCGACGCGGCGACAGCCAAATTCTTCGGCCGTCGCTCGCTCCACGAGTGGTAGGCATACCTCCTCTTCGAGGCCAACATCCCGGCGCCGCCGGACATGCGCACCGGGCCGACGGGGTGGAGGCTCAGCAATGGGGGCGTCCCCATCCCCCAGTGCCCGACGTCGACGCTCGCCCCGGCATCTTCGCCGCCGAGGTCGACCGCGTGCGGGTGAGGGAGTCCTGGACTAAGGGGTCCTCGGGCGTCCGGCCTGTTATCCATGGGCCGGACTGATGGGCTGTGAAGACATGAAGGCCGAAGACTGTACCCGTGTCCGGATTGGACTCTCCTTGGCGGCCAACTATGAAGATTCCTTCTTATGTAACCCTAGATCCCTTCGGTGCCTATATAAACCGGGGGGCGTAGTCCGGATAGCATATTCATTACCATAGTCATATAGGCTAGGCTTCTAGGGTTTAGCCATTACGATATCGTGGTAGATCAACTCTTGTAATACTCATATTCATCAAGATCAATCAAGCAGGAAGTAGGGTATTACCTCCATAGAGAGGGCCCGAACCTGGGTAAAACATCGTGTCCCCCGTCTCCTGTTACCATCGATCCTAGACGCACAGTTCGGGACCCCTACCCGAGATCCGCTAGTTTTGACACCGACATTGCGGCTTTCATTGAGAGTTCCACTGTGTCGTCGACAAAAGGTTCGATGGCCCCTTCAATCGTCCATGGTGACGCTGTCCAAGGAGAAACCTTCCTCCCGGGACAGATTTTCGTATTCGGCGGCTTCGTACTGCGGGCCAACTCGCTTGGCCGTCTGGAGCAGATCGATAGCTACGCCCCTGACCATCAGGTCAGATTTGGAAGCTTGAACTACGTCGCGGATATCCGTGGAGACTTGATCTTCAATGGATTCGAGACCGCGGCGATCGCTCCCGCTCGCTCCGTTGAACATGACTTAAATATGTCATCGGACCAGATTCAGGAGATGGTTCCCGTAACTGCTACGGCCGTAGGTCCGGAGCAGATTGCACCATCCGAAGCCACAGAGCCCGCGGCATCGGAGCCGCACACTGACTCAACACCAGGGAATATTTGCGTCAATGGAACTCCGGACTCATCTCCGGTTATAAGTTCCGGACCATGTACGCCTGCAGACACCGAGCTGGATCGGTTATCGATTTTCGTATTCAGCGCCGCAGACATCTTCCAGCACTCGCCTTTGGGTGATGTGCTAAACTCTTTAAAGAATTTGTCCTTGGAGAAGGATTCACAGCCGAACTATGTTCTGTTCGAGCTAGACGCTAATAATGGAGAATTTCGCTTCCCACCCGCCACCCACTTCATATCCACTGTCGAGGACTTCACCGACACGGCTGATTATGGCTCCGAAGACATTGACGGCATAGACGACGATACCGACAGGGAGCAAGGCCAAGACCCGCCAGTCACTAGACGCGGGTGAGGAAGTCCTGGATTAGGGGGTCCTCGGACAGCCGGACTATATTCTTTGGTCGGACTGTTGGACTATGAAGATACAAGATTGAAGACTTCGTCCCATGTCCGGATGGGACTTTCCTTGGTGTCGGAGTAAATGGCCACGGGTAGCCTAACCGGCTCCCCCTGGCTCTTCAAAAATTATCGGGCCGATCGAGCCTTCAAGCACCCAAAGCACAGGGCCGCCTTCCCCTGGCCGGCTATCACACGGACCGACTACTGGAAGACGACCTGGCCCTAAAAACCCTCCCGAAGAGAGCCACAAGATGGCCGACTCCAAGAAGCCGGCCACAAGAGGACCGACGCCAAGAAGTCGGCCACAAGAGGACCGACTCCAAGAAGCCAGCCGCAAGAAGAGCGGCTCCCGGCAAGCGGCCAAGATGGCACCCTCAAGGGCTGCACCCACATAACGGTGACGAGACGGGGCGTGGCTGTAGTACATCCTGCCACCCCCGAATCCCGGAGCACGCGTGGCCATAGTGCACCGTACGGGTCGGCCATCCCCCATCCTCCGCAGCACTCTTGCCATGTTGACCATGACGCCACCCACGACAGGCTGTTAGTACGGCCCGCGGGCGGCAGGCCCCTTTAGCCAGAGAGACGCTTGAAGGTGGCCAAGCCTCCCCCAGTCGGCCTGGGGTGTAGCCGGCTCCCAATAGCCGGGTACCTCACTCCCTCGAAGTATGTGCATCATTAAGGAGAAAGACGAGGTAAGGCTACAGCGAGAGCCCGCCAGACGGCGGCACTGTAGCCATGCTTACCTCAGCAAAGCCCTCGTCATCAGGGGCGAGGCTATAGTAACCAGCCGCTGGCAAGACCCCCAAGCGGTGGGGCCGGCCTGTCGACCAAGAGGCCGGCAGCCGGCGGGACCCACCAGTCGGCGGGCCCCAGCGGTCGGCGGAGAAGCCGGCGAATACACACACTGACGGCTGGGACCCGCGTCCAGCCGGATTACCATTGTACCCCTGGGGGGTACGCCTATATAAACCCCCTGGGGCACCCATGCAAAGGGTTGATCTCTTAGAGTTTTAGACACCACATAGAGAGAAGAGGAGAGCTAGCCTTGCCCTTCTTCTTCCTCCAGCTAAACAGCTCAAGGAGCCACTTGTTGTTGGGGAACGTAGTAATTTCAAAAATTTCCTATGCACACGCAAGATCATGGTGATGCATAGCAACGAGAGGGGAGAGTGTTGTCCCCAAACCCTCGTAGACCGAAAGCGGAAGCGTTAGCACAACACGGTTGATGTAGTCGTACGTCTTCACAATCTGACCGATCAAGTACCGAACGCATGGCACCTCCGAGTTCAGGACACGTTCAGCCCGATGACGTCCCTCGAACTCCGATCCAGCCGAGTGTTGAGGGAGAGTTTCGTCAGCACGACGGCGTGGTGACGATGATGATGTTCTACCGATGCAGGGCTTCGCCTAAGCACCGCTACAGTATTATCGAGGTGGACTATGGTGGAGGAGGGCACCACACACGGCTAAAAGATCAAACGATCAATTGTTGTGTCTAGGGTGCCCCCTGCCCCCGTATATAAAGGAGCAAGGGGGGAGGTGCGGCCGGCCAGGAGGGGGCGCGCCAGGAGGAGTCCTACTCCCACCGGGAGTAGGACTCCCTCCCTTTTCCTTGTTGGATTAGGAGTGGAGGGGGAAAGAGGAGGGAGAGAGGAAGGAAAGGGGGGCGCCGCCCCCCTCTCCTTGTCCTATTCGGACTAGGGGGGAGGGGCGCGCGGCCCTGCCCTGGCCGCCTCTCCTCTCTTCCACTAAGGCCCACTATGGCCCATTAAGCCCCCGGGGGGTTCCGGTAACCTCCCGGTACTCCGGTAAAATTCCGATTTCACCCGGAACACTTCCGATATCCAAATATAGGCTCCAATATATCAATCTTCATGTCTCGACCATCTCGAGACTCATCGTCATGTCCGTGATCACATCCGGGACTCCGAACAACCTTCGGTACATCAAAACATATAAACTCATAATATAATCGTCATCGAAACTTTAAGCGTGCGGACCCTACGGGTTCGAGAAGTATGTAGACATGACCGAGACACGTCTCCGGTCAATAACCAATAGCGGAACCTGGATGCTCATATTGGCTCCCACATATTCTACGAAGATCTTTATCGGTCAGACCGCATAACAACATACGTTGTTCCCTTTGTCATCGGTATGTTACTTGCCCGAGATTCGATCGTCGGTATCTCAATACCTAGTTCAATCTCGTTACCGGCAAGTCTCTTTACTCGTTTCGTAATACATCATCCCGCAACAAACTCATTAGTTGCAATGCTTGCAAGGCTTAAGTGATGTGTATTACCGAGAGGGCCCAGAGATACCTCTCCGACAATCGGAGTGACAAATCCTAATCTCGAAATACGCCAACCCAACAAGTACCTTCGGAGACACCTATAGAGCACCTTTATAATCACCCAGTTACGTTGTGACGTTTGGTTGCACACAAAGCGTTCCTCCGGTAAACGGGAGTTGCATAATCTCATAGTCATAGGAACATGTATAAGTCATGAAGAAAGCAATAGCAACATACTAAACGATCGAGTGCTAAGCTAACGGAATGGGTCAAGTCAATCACATCATTCTCCTAATGATGTGATCCCGTTAATCAAATGACAACTCATGTCAATGGCTAGGAAACATAACCATCTTTGATCAACGAGCCAGTAAAGTAGAGGCATACTAGTGACACTCTGTTTGTCTATGTATTCACACAAGTATTATGTTTCCGGTTAATACAATTCTAGCATGAATAATAAACATTTATCATGATATAAGGAAATAAATAATAACTTTATTATTGCCTCTAGGGCATATTTCCTTCAGTCTCCCACTTGCACTAGAGTCAATAATCTAGATTACACAGTAATGATTCTAACACCCATGGAGCCTTGGTGCTGATCATGTTTTGCTCGTGGAAGGGGCTTAGTCAACGGGTCTGCAACATTCAGATCCGTATGTATCTTGCAAATTTCTATGTCTCCCACCTGGACTAAATCCCGGATGGAATTGAAGCATCTCTTGATGTGCTTGGTTCTCTTGTGAAATCTGGATTCCTTCGCCAAGGCAATTGCACCAGTATTGTCACAAAAGGTTCTCCAAAAGTCTGTACAAAACCAAATGCTTTGATCACACTATCAAAGCGTTTATTCCAACTCCGAGAGGCTTGCACCAGTCCATAAATGGATCGCTGGAGCTTGCACACTTTGTTAGCTCCCTTTGGATCGACAAAACCTTCCGGTTGCATCATATACAACTCTTCTTCCAGAAATCCATTCAGGAATGCAGTTTTGACATCCATTTGCCAAATTTCATAATCATAAAATGCGGCAATTGCTAACATGATTCGGACAGACTTAAGCATCGCTACGGGTGAGAAGGTCTCATTGTAGTCAATCCCTTGAACTTGTCGAAAACCTTTTGCAACAAGTCGAGCTTTATAGACAGTAACATTACCGTCAGCGTCAGTCTTCTTCTTGAAGATCCATTTATTTTCAATGGCTTGCCGATCATCGGGCAAGTCAACCAAAGTCCACACTTTGTTCTCATACATGGATCCCATCTCAGATTTCATGGCCTCAAGCCATTTTGCGGAATCTGGGCTCACCATCGCTTCTTCATAGTTCGTAGGTTCGTCATGGTCTAGTAACATAACCTCCAGAACAGGATTACCGTACCACTCTGGTGCGAATCTTACTCTGGTTGACCTACGAGGTTCAGTAACAACTTGATCTGAAGTTCCATGATCATCATCATTAACTTCCTCACTAATTGGTGTAGGCGTCACAGGAACCGGTTTCTGTGATGAACTATTTTCCAATAAGGGAGCAGGTACAGTTACCTCATCAAGTTCTACTTTCCTCCCTCTCACTTCTTTCGAGAGAAACTCCTTCTCTAGAAAGGATCCATTCTTAGCAACGAATGTCTTGCCTTCGGATCTGTGATAGAAGGTGTATCCAACAGTGTCCTTTGGGTATCCTATGAAGACACATTTCTTCCATTTGGGTTCGAGCTTATCAGTTTGAAGCTTTTTCACATAAGCATCGCAGCCCCAAACTTTAAGAAACGACAACTTTGGTTTCTTGCCAAACCACAGTTCATAAGGCGTCGTCTCAATGGATTTCGATGGTGCCCTATTTAACGTGAATGCAGCCGTCTCTAAAGCATAACCCCAAAACGATAGCGGTAAATCAGTAAGAGACATCATAGATCGCACCATATCTAGTAAAGTACGATTACGATGTTCGGACACACCATTACGGTGTGGTGTTCCGGGTGGCGTGAGTTGCGAAACTATTCCGCATTCTTTCAAATGTAGGCAAACTCGTAACTCAAATATTCTCCTCCACGATCTGATCGTAGAAACTTTATTTTCTTGTTACGATGATTTTCAACTTCACTCTGAAATTCTTTGAACTTTTCAAATGTTTCAGACTTATGATTCATTAAGTAGATATACCCATATCTGCTCAAATCATCTGTGAAGGTGAGAAAATAACGATATCCGCCACGAGCCTCAATATTCATCGGACCACATACATCTGTATGTATGATTTCCAACAAATCTGTTGCTCTCTCCATAGTTCCGGAGAACAGCGTTTTAGTCATCTTGCCCATGAGCCACGGTTCGCAAGTACCAAGTGATTCATAATCAAGTGGTTCCAAAAGTCCATCAGTATGGAGTTTCTTCATGCGCTTTACACCGACATGACCTAAATGGCAGTGCCACAAATAAGTTGCACTATCATTATCAACTCTGCATCTTTTGGCTTCAACATTATGAATATGTGTATCACTACTATCGAGATTCATCAAAAATAGACCACTCTTCAAGGGTGCATGACCATAAAAGATATTACTCATATAAATAGAACAACCATTATTCTCTGATTTAAATGAATAACCGTCTCGCATCAAACAAGATCCAGATATAATGTTCATGCTCAATGCTGGCACCTAATAACAATTATTTAGGTCTAATACTAATCCCGAAGGTAGATGTAGAGGTAGCGTGCCGACGGCGATCACATCGACTTTGGAACCGTTTCCCACGCGCATCGTCACCTCGTCCTTGGCCAGTGTTCGCTTAATCCGTAGTCCCTGTTTCGAGTTGCAAATATTAGCAACAGAACCAGTATCAAATACCCAGGTGCTACTGCGAGCTCTAGTAAGGTACACATCAATAACATGTATATCACATATACCTTTGTTCACCTTGCCATCCTTCTTATCCGCCAAATATTTGGGGCAGTTCCGCTTCCAGTGACCAGTCTGCTTGCAGTAGAAGCACTCAGTCTCAGGCTTAGGTCCAGACTTGGGTTTCTTCTCCTGAACAGCAACTTGCTTGCTGTTCTTCTTGAAGTTCCCCTTCTTCTTCCCTTTGCCCTTTTTCTTGAAACTAGTGGTCTTATTGACCATCAACACTTGATGCTCCTTTTTGATTTCTACCCCCGCAGCCTTTAGCATTGCAAAGAGCTTGGGAATCGTCTTATCCATCCCTTGCATGTTATAGTTCATCACGAAGCTCTTGTAGCTTGGTGGCAGTGATCGAAGAATTCTGTCAATGACTCTATCATCCGGAAGATTAACTCCCAGTTGAATCAAGTGATTGTTATACCCAGACATTTTGAGTATATGCTCACTCATAGAACTATTCTCTTCCATCTTGCAGCTGTAGAACATATTGGAGACTTTATATCTCTCAATCCGGGCATTTGCTTGAAATATTAACTTCAACTCCTGGAACATCTCATATGCTCCATGACGTTCAAAACGTTGTTGAAGACCCGGTTCTAAGCCGTAAAGCATGGCACACTGAACTATCGAGTAGTCATCAGCTTTGCTCTGCCAGACGTTCATAACATCTGGTGTTGCTCCTGCAGCAGGTCTGGCACCCAACGGTGCTTCCAGGACGTAATTCTTCTGTGCAGCAATGAGGATAATCCTCAAGTTACGGACCCAGTTTGTGTATTGCTACCATCATCTTTCAACTTTGCTTTCTCAAGGAACGCATTAAAATTCAACGGAACAACATCACGGGCCATCTATCTACAATCAACATAGACAAGCAAGATACTATCAGGTACTAAGTTCATGATAAATTTAAGTTCAATTAATCATATTACTTAAGAACTCCCACTTAGATAGACATCCCTCTAATCATCTAAGTGATCACGTGATCCAAATCAACTAAACCATAACCGATCATCACGTGAAATGGAGTAGTTTTCAATGGTGAACATCACTATGTTGATCATATCTACTATATGATTCACGCTCGACCGTTCGGTCTCAGTGTTCCGAGGCCATATCTGCATATGCTAGGCTCGTCAAGTTTAACTTGAGTATTCTGTGTGTGCAAAACTGGCTTGCACCCGTTGTAGATGGACGTAGAGCTTATCACACCCGATCATCACGTGGTGTCTGGGCACGACGAACTTTGGCAACGATGCATACCCAGGGAGAACACTTTTATCTTGAAATTTAGTTAGAGATCATCTTATAATGCTACCGTCAATCAAAGCAAGATAAGATGCATAAAAGATAAACATCACATGCAATCAATATAAGTGATATGATAAGGCCATCATCATCTTGTGCTTGTGATCTCCATCTCCGAAGCACCGTCATGATCACCATCGTCACCGGCGCGACACCTTGATCTCCATCGTAGCATCATTGTCGTCTCGCCAATCTTATGCTTCTTCGACTATCGCTACCGCTTAGTGATAAAGTAAAGCATTACAGGGCGATTGCATTGCATACAATAAAGCGACAACCATATGGCTCCTGCCAGTTGCCGATAACTCGGTTACAAAACATGATCATATCATACAATAAAATTTAGCATCATGTCTTGACCATATCACATCACAACATGCCCTGCAAAGACAAGTTAGACGTCCTCTACTTTGTTGTTGCAAGTTTTACGTGGCTGCGACTGGGCTTAGCAAGAACCGTTCTTACCTACACATCAAAACCACAACGATAGTTTGTCAAGTTGGTGCTGTTTTAACCTTCGCAAGGACCGGGTGTAGCCACACTCGGTTCAACTAAAGTTGGAGAAACTGACACCCGCCAGCCACCTGTGTGCAAAGCACGTCGGTAGAACCAGTCTCGCGTAAGCGTACGCGTAATGTCGGTCCGGGACGCTTCATCCAACAATACCGCCGAACGAAAGTATGACATGCTGGTAAGCAGTATGACTTATATCGCCCACAACTCACTTGTGTTCTACTCGTGCATATGACATCTACGCATAAATCCAGGCTCGGATGCCACTGTTGGGGAACGTAGTAATTTCAAAAATTTCCTACGCACACGCAAGATCATGGTGATGCATAGCAACGAGAGGGGAGAGTGTTGTCCACGTACCCTCGTAGACCGAAAGCGGAAGCGTTAGCACAACGCGGTTGATGTAGTCGTACGTCTTCACGATCCGACCGATCCAGTACCGAACGCACGGCACCTCTGAGTTCAGCACACGTTCAGCCCGATGACGTCCCTCGAATTCCGATCCAGCCGAGTGTTGAGGGAGAGTTTCGTCAGCACGACGGCGTGGTGACGATGATGATGTTCTACCGATGCAGGGCTTCGCCTAAGCACCGCTACAGTATTATCGAGGTGGACTATGGTGGAGGGGGGCAGCGCACACGGCTAAAAGATCAAACGATCAATTGTTGTGTCTAGGGTGCCCCCTGCCCCCGTATATAAAGGAGCAAGGGGGGAGGTGCGGCCGGCCAGGAGGGGGCGCGCCAGGAGGAGTCCTACTCCCACCGGGAGTAGGACTCCCTCCCTTTTCCTTGTTGGATTAGGAGTGGAGGGGGAAAGAGGAGGGAGAGAGGAAGGAAAGGGGGGCGCCGCCCCCCTCTCCTTGTCCTATTCGGACTAGGGGGGAGGGGCGCGCGGCCCTGCCCTGGCCGCCTCTCCTCTCTTCCACTAAGGCCCACTATGGCCCATTAAGCCCCCGGGGGGTTCCGGTAACCTCCCGGTACTCCGGTAAAATTCCGATTTCACCCGGAACACTTCCGATATCCAAATATAGGCTTCCAATATATCAATCTTCTTGTCTCGACCATCTCGAGACTCCTCGTCATGTCCGTGATCACATCCGGGACTCCAAACAACCTTCGGTACATCAAAACATATAAACTCATAATATAACCGTCATCGAAACTTTAAGCGTGCGGACCCTACAGGTTCGAGAACTATGTAGACATGACCGAGACACGTCTCCGGTCAATAACCAATAGCGGAACCTGGATGCTCATATTGGCTCCCACATATTCTACGAAGATCTTTATCGGTCAGACCGCATAACAACATACGTTGTTCCCTTTGTCATCGGTATGTTACTTGCCCGAGATTCGATCGTCGGTATCTCAATACCTAGTTCAATCTCGTTACCGGCAAGTCTCTTTACTCGTTCCGTAATGCATCATCCCGCAACAAACTCATTAGTTGCAATGCTTGCAAGGCTTAAGTGATGTGCATTACCGAGAGGGCCCAGAGATACCTCTCCGACAATCGGAGGGACAAATCCTAATCTCGAAATACGCCAACCCAACAAGTACCTTCGAAGACACCTGTAGAGCACCTTTATAATCACCCAGTTACGTTGTGACGTTTGGTCGCACACAAAGCGTTCCTCCGGTAAACAGGAGTTGCATAATCTCATAGTCATAGGAACATGTATAAGTCATGAAGAAAGCAATAGCAACATACTAAACGATCGAGTGCTAAGCTAACAGAATGGGTCAAGTCAATCACATCATTCTCCTAATGATGTGATCCCGTTAATCAAATGACAACTCATGTCAATGGCTAGGAAACATAACCATCTTTGATCAACGAGCTAGTCAAGTAGAGGCATACTAGTGACACTCTGTTTGTCTATGTATTCACACAAGTATTATGTTTCTATTAATACAATTCTAGCATGAATAAGAAGCATTTATGATGATATAAGGAAATAAATAATAACTTTATTATTGCCTCTAGGGCATATTTCCTTCACTTGTAGCCACTTGTTTTGATCTAGTGATCATGCGGAGACCCCGCAGAGCAGGACTAGGGGTGTTATCTCCACGGAGAGCCCCGGACCTGGGTAAGATCCGCCGGCGTGCATGTCTTCGCCTTTTCCCGTTTCCAGGCACCGGCGATGTCTTACTGGCTCCCACAATGATAAGCCACCCGTTGGCATATGTCGCACCTACCACCCGACATTTGGCACCCACCGTGGGGCCAGGTGCACTGTCGTCCGGAGAACTGTTCTGGACGGGAACCCTTTTCCTTCCCAGCGAGCGTAGCCAGCCTGGCACGCCCGAAGGCGCTTGCCCCGACGCGCTGCCCGGCTTCGATGACGCCTGCGCGGCTAGCTGCCTCGCCGATCTTCTTGGCGAGGCTCGCATCTCCGACGAACCTGCGTCCGACGCGGGCACAGACTGCCCTGAGAGCCGCCACGTCAGCCTCCTGGACCAGCTTCACGTCTCCAGCGAGCTTGCTGTGGACTTGGAGTCGGTCGGCTCCACCGACCCGATGCTTGTCGACTCCGACACGGCATCGCTTGACGCCTTCCCCACCAACGTGGTGATCATCGATGACCCTCTTCCTCGAGCCGACAGTGGCAGCAGCGCTGTCATTGAGGTGCGGGTCATCAGCCACGGCGCCGCCTCAGGCGAGAACGCCCACGACGCCCTACAAGCGGCGCTACATGACTTGTCCGTCCCCATCCCGGCCGACGCCGACGCCGAGACACTAGAGGCACGCTGCCTTGCCCTCGTCGCGGAGGACCAGAAGATAATATCCATGAGACGCCTCACTGAGGCTCACCAGCGCGAAGTCGACCGCGCCGCCTTTGGTACGCCGCCTCCTGGCGGGCTGAGCCGAGCCGGCATCGTCAAGAAGCGCGGCGCGGCCATCGCCAGCTTGCTGGGAGCAGACCGCCCAGTCTATGCCATGCCACACGAGAACCTGCGTGCCGCTCAGGCGGCCGTAGACGAGCTGAACGGACTAGGGGCCGACGAGCTCCCCTACATGACTAGACGCATCCAGCAGCTGATCGACGCGGTCGCAGAGCGGCATGAAGCCAGCGCCCGCGCTGAAAGTCCTCCCCCACGCCGAGAGGACGGCGCGACATCCCGGACGCCCACTGCAGACGGCGCCCGCGCGAGAAAAGACAAGGAGCCGGCTGCTAGCCGCAGTCAGACTCGGCTCACCATCGAGCGCGACGCAGAAGGCCGCCCCCGAGCTGTGGAACGACGAGGCGATCCGCCTCCTCCCCCGCCTCATGGGGAGAGATACCCCACCCCGCCGCCTGTTACGCATCCGACTCTCGGCGGCCGACTAGGCCACCACGAAGGAGTTGGCAAGAATGACGCACGCCACCGGATTGACCGCCTAGCACGATCCCTGGCGCTAGAAGAAGAAGATGATGTCGGCCCGCCTTGCTTTGGCCCCCGCATCCGCGACGAACCCTTCACCAAAGGGTTCTTGCTCCCAAGAGACACGCCAAAACACAACGGCTCCGTGAAGCCGGAAGACTGGTTGATCGATTAGTCTACCGCAGTCCGCATAGCGAACGGCAACAGGCGCGTTGCCGTGAAGTACGTCCCGCTCATGCATCAAGGCACGGCACGCACTTGGTTGAACGACCTCAAGCCCTACAGCATCAATAGCTGGCTAGACTTCACGGAAGTCTTCATCCGCAATTTCACTAGCACGTAGAAGCGGCCTCCCAAGCCCCGCCAGCTCTCCTTGTGCGTCCAAGGGCCTAGCGAATCAACTCGCGACTACCTCACGCGTTGGGCCGAGCTCCGCAACTCCTGCGAAGGGGTGCACGAGGTTCAACCCATAGAGTACTTCACCGCCGGGTGCCGAGAGGGCACCCTCCTCAAGCATCGGCTCCTCTGCGATGAGCCGACTACCCTCGACGAGCTGCTGATCATGGCAGACAAGTACGCCACGGCCGACTCTTCAATGAAGACCGAACTTCGAGTGGATGCCTCTGGAAAGGTACTCGCTCCGGCTCCCAAGACGCCGGCTGGTGACTCCAGTCGACGCCCTTACCAGAACGACAAAAAGCGCAAGGCCCCTATGCCGCCTTCCACCAGTCGGCAAGTAGCCACAGTCGAAGACGAACAACCTGAAGAGCGGCCCATCCCCAAGAAGCAGAAGGGCGGCAGGCCGGCATGGCAGCCGGCTTTCTCCTACGAGCAAACCCTTGATGCCCCCTGCAAGTTCCACAGCGGCGCGAAGCCGTCCAACCACACGACTCGGAAGTGTCATTGGCTCACGCAGATCTCCAAAGGTGAAGGGCTGGTGCCGCCTCCACCTGCTGGCCCGCCACCTCCAGCCCCTCAGTAGCCGGCTGCTCGACCAGCAGTCGGAGCCATTCAAGACGAGTTCCTGGACGAGCACGCCGCCTATGTCGTCTTTACAAGCCAAACTGAAGACAGGCGCAGTCGGCGCCGACAACACCAAGAAGTCAACGCGGTCGCCTCTAACAACCTAGAGTTTATGCATTGGTCTGAGAAGCCCATCAGACGGAGCCGGGCCGATCACCCAGATGTGATGCCGTCTCCCGGCTCTTATGCGTTGGTGTTAGACGCCACCCTCGCGACAGAAAGGCGAGCTGCCCGTTTCTCCCGTGTACTGATTGACTGCGGGAGCAGCATCAACATACTGTACCGCGACACCATGGAGAAGCTGAACATCAAGACGAAGCAACTCATGCCAAGCCGGACTGTGTTCCATGGCATAGTACCCGGCTTGTCCTGCTCACCAATCGGCAAGATCAAGATGGATGTTCTCTTCGGAGACAAGGATCACTTTCGCCGAGAGGCAATCTGGTTTGAAGTGGTGGATCTAGAGAGCCCTTACCACGCGTTGCTTGGCCGACCTGCCCTGGCCAAGTTCATGGCTGTGCCCCACTACGCCTATCTCAAGATGAAGATGCCGAGTTCAAAGGGGATCATCACCATAGTCAGAGACTACAAGAAATCCTCCGAGTGTGCTGCAGCCAGCAGCCGGCTGGCCGAGTCCCTTGTGATTGCTGAAGAAAAGAAGATGCTGGACCGAGTCATGGCCATGGCCGGCAAGCAGCCGGCCCTGTCCCCTGACCCCAAGGAATATGATGGTCAAGGCTCCTTCCAGCCGGCCAAGGAAACAAAGAAGATACCTCTGGACCCAGAGAACCCGGAGAGGTTTGCCGTCATTGGAGCAAACCTGGACAGCAAATAGGAAGGCGAGCTCGTCGATTTCCTCCGTGAGAATCGGGACATCTTTGCATGGTCCCCAAAGGACATGCCGGGTGTTCCGAAGGATTTCGCCGAGCACAAGCTACACGTCCGAGCAGACGCAAAACCAGTCAAACAACCTCTCCGCCGACTGTCGGAGGAAAAGAGAAGGATTGTGGGAGAAGAGATAGCCCGGCTTCTGGCAGCCGGCTTTATTATGGAGGTGTTTTTTCCAGAATGGCTTGCCAACCCGGTCCTGGTGTTGAAGAAAAACAATAAATGGCGCATGTGTATAGATTATACCAGCCTCAACAAAGCCTGCCCCAAAGATCCGTTTGCCTTACCTCGAATCGATCAAGTGATAGACTCCACGGCCGGATGCGAGCTGTTAAGTTGGATCCAGCCGACCGCCTGAAGACCGCCTTCATCACACCATTCGGAGCTTTCTACTACCTGACTATGACATTCGGCTTGAGAAATGCCGGTGCCACTTTTTAGCGTTGCATGCAGAAATGCCTCCTCAAGCAACTCGGCAGAAATGCACCAGGTCTATGTAGACGATATTGTGATGAAGATGGAGAAGCGCTGCACTCTGCTGGAAGACCTCACAGAAACATTTGACAACTTGTGCCGGTTTCAGATCAAGCTCAACGCTGAGAAATGTGTGTTCGGAGTACCAGCCGGCCAGCTTCTAGGCTTCTTGGTCTCCGAACGCGGCATCGAGTGCAACCCAGTGAAGATTCCTACCTAGCTGCGAGACGTCCAAAAGTTTACCGGGTGCCTGGCCTCCCTGAACCGCTTCATCAGCCGGCTAGGAGAGAAGGCTCTCCCCTTGTACCGACTCATGAAAAAGTCCACCCACTTCGAGTGGAACGACCAAGCAGACCAAGCTTTTCATGAGTTGAAGAAGATGCTGACCACGCCACCTGTCTTGGCGGCGCCGACTGAGAAAAAGAGCCCATGCTCCTTTACATTGCCGCGACTAGCCGAGTGGTCAGCACAGTTATTTTGGTCCAACGCCCGGAAGAAGGCCGGGCTCAGTTAGTCCAGAGGCCAGTGTATTATTTGAGCGAAGTACTGTCCACCTCGAAGCAAAACTACCCGCACTACCAGAAGATGTGCTATGGAGTATACTTTGCCGCCAAGAAGCTGAAGCCCTACTTTCAAGAGCATCCCATCACGGTCGTATGTACTGCCCCGCTTCCCAATACCATAGGCAGCCGGGATGCATCCGGCCGGGTGGCCAAGTGGGCCATTGCGCTGGCTCCTTACACGATCTTCTACCAGCCTCGCACCGCCATCAAGTCCCAAGCATTGGCCGACTTTCTTGTCGACTGGGCCGAGACCCAGTACCTACCGCCGGCTCTCGACTCCACTCATTGGCAGATGCACTTCGATGGATCGAAGATGCGCACCGGCTTGGGAGCCGGCATCGTCCTCACCTCTCCCAAGGCGACAAACTCAGATACACATTGCAAATTCATTTTGCCGCCTCCAACAATGTGGCCGAGTACGAGGCGCTCATACACGGGCTCCGGCTAGCCAAAGAGCTCGGCATCCGCCGGATCCTGTGCTATGTCGACTCGGATTTGGTAGTCCAACAATCATTCGGCGACTGGGACGCCAAGGACGCAAATATGGCGAGCTACCGATTCCTCGTTCAGCAAATCAGCGGATACTTTGAAGGATGCGAGTTCCTCCACGTGCCATGGGCCGACAACGAGCAAGCAGATGCCCTGGCACGAATCGGCTCGACCCGACAAGCTATACCAACCGGCGTATCTCTCCAACGCCTCCTCAAACCGTTTGTCAAGCCGTCTCCAGAATCAGACTCCATCTTCGTACCGCCTGCCCCTGATGCAGTCGGATCCGACTTGGGGAACCCAACAGGCGGCTCGGGGACTTCGACAGGCGGCCCGGGGACTGCCGTAGTCGCACCCGGCTCGGGGACTTCAGAACCCGGCCCGGGGACTGCCGCAGTCGGCCCGGGGACTGCAACGACACAACAGGCGGTGGCCGACTCCAACTCTTCACCACCCAACCCACCCACCCTAGTCGCAGTAGCCGTATTGGCAATAGAAGAAGTCACAGCTCCATCATGGGCCCAACCCATCCTCAACTTCCTGGTAAACAGAGAGCTGCCGACTGACGAGATCTCGGCAAGACAAGTTCAACGCCGAGCCGGAGCATACACAATAATAAACAGAGAACTCGTTAAGCGCAGCATCACTGGAGTCTTCCAGCGCTGCGTCGAGCCAGAGAAGGGCATAGCAATCCTCAAGGACATCCACCAAGGCGAATGCGGCCACCACGCGGCCTCAAGATCACTTGTCGCCAAAGCTTTCCGCCATGGTTTCTTCTGGCCGACTGCTTTGGACGACGCCAAGGAATTAGTCAAATGCTGCAAAGGGTGCCAAGTCTTCAGCTCCAAGCAACACCTGCCGGCTTCTGCACTCAAGACCATCCCCCTCACCTGGCCCTTTGCCGTCTGGGGATTGGATATGGTGGGCCCATTGAAGACGGCGCGCGGCGGCATGACACATCTGCTTGTCGCCGTGGACAAATTCACCAAGTGGATTGAAGCGAAGCCAATCAAGAAGCTGAACGGGCCGACTGCCGTGACATTCATCGCAGATATCACCACCCGGTATGGCGTACCACACAGCATCATCACCGACAATGGCACGAATTTTGCCAAAGGAGCACTGGCACGTTTCTGCGCGACACAGGGCATCCGACTGGACTTAGCGTACGTTGCCCACCGCAGTCAAACGGCCAAGTCGAGCGAGCAAACGGCCTCATCCTCTCCGGCATCAAGCCCCGACTGGTCGTACCACTGGAGCGTTCGGCCGGTTGCTGGCTCGACGAGCTGCCGGCCGTCCTCTGGAGTCTGCGTACTACCCCGAACAAGTCAACCGGCTTCACCCCTTTCTTCCTTGTATATGGTGCCGAGGCTGTCATCCCAACTGACATTGAGTTCGACTCACCTCGGGTCACCATGTACACGGAGGCGGAGGCCAAGGAAGCGCGAGAAGACGATGTTGACCTGTTGGAAGAGGGCCGGTTGTTAGCACTCAGCCAGTCCGCCATCTACCAGCAGGGTTTGCACCGTTAACACAACCGGAAGGTCAAGCCAAGATCCTTCCAAGAAGGCGATCTCGTCCTTCGGCTGATCCAGCAAACAGCCGGCCAGCACAAGCTCTCGGCCCCTTGGGAAGGCCTCTTTGTCATCAGCAAGGCCCTAGGCAACGACTCCTAGTACTTGATCGACGCACAGAAGCCGAAGGCACGCAAGAGAGATGATTCCGGCAAGGAGTCGGAACGACCATGGAACGCCAATCTCCTCCGAAGATTTTACAGTTAAAAGCAGTATGTACCACGCTACCTTTTGTATTAAGTACAAGACAACGGGCCCCCCGAGGAGCACTCGGGGACTACCCTCTTTTATCTATGTATGACAAGTGTCATACCTATGAATGTATCACTACATTTGTTTTTCTGTCCGGCACCGGGTTCGATCAGTCGGCCCGGGGACTTGCCGCCTTGAGTTATATTAAAGTTCTACCTGCAGTCAGACAAGTAGTGTGCCGGCACCCAAGCCCTCTCTTGTTGAAGGTCGCAGCTCGAAGAATCGACTGTCCGACTGGCAAGAGTCAAATGCAGGAAAGGATGCCCACACGAAAAACGGCTATGAACTAACGAACTTATATAACACAAGCCGGCCTCCCACCCCGCCAACCGGCTGTCAGAACAGCCGGCTGGCCGGCTTCCCATTCACCTTGCTACAATCCAAGAAAGCTGGAGTACTTGCCCTCCCAAACGGCCAAGCCCTTCCCCAGCCACAGACTGCAGAGCAGCTGTCCGGCTGGGAAGGCGGCGACCAAGGGAGGGCGGCAAAGGAAACAACCAAAAGGATGAAAAGCAAATACAATCGGAAGCCAAGCACATGCATGATTATATTTACACAAAAGGCCTTCGAAAGGCCGGCATTCAGCATAGTTTGAATACACCCCCAGTGGGTGGAACTGCGAAAACTTAACAAATACTATTCAAAGAGTAATAAACAGGAAAGCAAAGGTGGCGGATCAGGCTAAGGGTGCAACAGGCGAGCCAGGCAGGTCAGTGGAGACGGCAGTGCTAGCTGGAGGAGTGGCCGGCTGGCAAGTCTCGGCTTGATCATCACCGGCTGCAGGCGGCGCGCTTGCACGCGCCTCGTTGCTGGAGGCACGATCAAGCTGAGGCTGGCCGGTTGCTCCATCGTCTGGCATGGCGTCTTCACCATCCTCTCCCTCCTCCTCTTCTCCCTCGTCGCTGGAGTCGATCTCCTCCGCCGAGTCCTCACCATCCGCTGGATTCAGCGCAAACCACTCCTCCGGCTGAGCAATGCCGTCATCATCTACCTCAGGGGCAAAGGCACTGCTGTCGGTGTAGTCGGCGATCGCCGAGGCGCGCTAGATGATAGCCGGCCACACCGCCTCCAGCTCCTCGTCGGCCTCCTGCCGCCAGGTGGCCAGCTGGTCCAAGTTCAGCTCAGGATACCAAGCCTTGATGAACTCCAGCGCCCGCCTGGCGCCTGACCGAGCTGCAGAAGCTTTCCAGGCCTCGAAGCGGCCAACCGCTACCTCCAGCCAGTCGGCAGTCCGACTGGGGGTACAGGGAACCACCTCGCCGGGCCAGAGGGCGGCCAGCACTTGCGCCCCAACGCGTTGAACACGTCGGAGCATGCGGTGAGCTGGCTGGAGGCGGGCTTGGATCGCCAGAAGCTGCTCCTCAAGCGACCGGCGAGCATCCGACGTGATCTCAGCACCAGCCTGCCTTTGCGCCTCGCGGCGGGCCTCGACGACTTGGTTGGCGGCAACGGAGTAACTAGGGAAGTACTCTGCACAAGAAAGAAAGGAAGAGAAAAAACACAAAGTCAGAAAATGGACCAAATAGCAGGCGGCAAGCAAAGGAACGAAGAAGAAGGCAGCCTACCGTCAACCAAATCTTCGATCTGGCCGTAGCCATTGATCAGCAATTGCCTTGCCTCAGCTCAGCCAAGCCGCCTCGGTCTCGTACTCGGCTTGGAGGGCGGCCTCGCTGTCCTGCGCCGCCTTCAGGGCCGCCTTATGGCTCTCCTCCTGGTCGGCCAGCTTCTTGACCAAGCGGTCACGCTCCTGAGCCAAGGTGTTGCACTCGGCTTCCTTGGCGCGAAGGGCGGTCTGGGCCCCACCCAACTGCTCCCTCAGGTCGGCATTGGCCTCTGCAGATATGGCAAAGAAGAAAAAAGCAATAAGAAAGAAGTCGCCAGGAAAGATCCGGCTCGACTCCTCAGCAGTTGGCCCGAATCTCGGGGACTACACCCAGTGGGTGCGCTGACGCGCCCCCACGTGAGATAAAAGATGAAGCAATTACTCCGGCTCTCAGTCAAATCAGTGGTCTTCTGGTTCAGCTCCCGGACCTGGGAGTTGAAGGTAGCCGCGCGGAGGTTGTGATAGTCCTGCAAAAAGGACAGAGGAGCGAATAAGAACAAGATAGCAATCGAAGTCTACTAAGAAGTTCCAAGCCGCCTGCTTAGCAGCCGACTCGGAACTCGGGGACTACACCTAGTGGGTGCGCTGACGCGCCCCCACGGAAGAAATCAAGAACAAGAAACAAAAAAGCGGGAAGACTCACCCGAATGGCCATCCGTGTCGCGAGGAACTCTTGATTATACCGCCTCAGCACGGCGGCCTAGGATTGATGCCGGTTCCGGACTTCTTGCGCCGCCACGTTCAGCACGGCCGTCCCACCACCCTGCGTCCACCCCGAGCTGGCGCTAGCCGTCTCCAGATCCTGGGCCGACGAGCTAGAGCCCGCGGCCTTCTGCGGGTCCGGCGCCGATGTCGCCTTCCCCGCGCGCTGGTGCGATGGCGACCAGACCACAAGGTCTGCCCTCACAGCCGGCTCGCCCCCAGCCGGTTGCACGGGCGGTGCGCTAGGCCGGCTGCCTTGGTCCGCCCCAGTCAGCGATGGCGGTGCCGCCTCCCTCTCCCGGACGACGACGTTGTCCTCCTCCCTCTCCATCCGTAGCTGGTCGCCACCGGCTTCCTCCGGCGGGGGCTCCGGGATCTCGGGCGCCACAGCGCGCAGGAGGACGACAAGCAGGGCCTCCGCCGCCCTCTCTGTGGCTGTAGCCTCCGCCTGGGCCTTGGCCACCGCGTCGGCTTGTGCCGCCGCCGACTCCTCTGCCATCTCCTACGCCGCCTTGGCAACGGCCGCCCTCAGCTCCTCCGCCTCCCGCTCCTCCCCGCCTCCTGCGCATTCCGCTCCGTCGCCGCTTGAAGCTCGACACGGGGGTCCACGCGGCGGGCGCTTGCGGATCCTCCCGCCGATCCAACCACAGAGGCGGCAGCGATCCAAGACAAGGATTCAGAAGAATATCAACAAAAAAGAAGAAGGAATACGCGAGAAAATTGACACTTACGCCGAAACCATTTGTGGCTGCTTCACCACCTTGCGGAAGCGGGCAGCCTTCGCGGCTGCCTCGTCCCGCTTGGTCGCCACTGCCGTGCTCTTGGGCTTCTTCGGCCAACTGCCGAATAGGCCCGGCGCGGCCCGGCGCTTCTGCGCGCCGCCTCGGGCAGCCAGCGCGGCAGATGAACCCGCGCCATGATCGGACACCGGCTGGCGGCGCGGGACGACTTCCGCCTCGTCATCATCCGGCCAGTCGTAGAAGCTGGCTGCAAGCCCGGAGCCGCCTGCCTCGCCGCCTCCCCCCCACGGTGTTGTCGTCCATAGCGGCCGCCCCCAAGTCGGGGTCGTCCAAGTCGTGCGTCGTCTGGTCGGGAAGATATTGGCGCTCCACCCCCACTGCCCCGGCCGCCGGTCGAAGGAGGGGGCTCTGCCAAGACAAACCGACTGGTCAGAGTCGGCCAAGAGAAACTTGGTGACAAAAGTAAAGAAGAGAAGATAAAGAAAGCTTACCATAGGCGGGGGATGGGCACGGGAGTACGGCTCCTTGCCAAACTGCCACTCGTCGGTGAGCTTGCTGTTCACGAGGTAGTTCACCGTGAGAGCTACCTCGGCATGAGGCATCTCCTTGGTGCACATCCGACTCGGATCGAGTTGGCCGCTCATTTGACAAATCATATGAGGGCGGCCTTGGAGCGGGAGCACCCGGCGCACCACGAAGGCGGCCAGCAGGTCGGGCCCGGTCAGGCCCTCTGACTGGACCATTACTCGGAGTCGCGCGACGGCGGCGGCTCCAGCAGGTGACAGCGTTCTGGCCCGATAGGACCACTGGGGCCGCCTCCCAGCCGGCGGGCCGGCTACATAAGCCGGCAAGTTGACGAAGTCGCCTTGCGGAGCGACGTTCTTCACATAGAAGTAGGATTTCTGCCAGAGCTTCACCGACTGGATCAGCGTGATGGGAGGAAAAGGGTTGTCGGCTACCGGCCTCCGCACCGCGATGAAGGCGCCGCTCTGAGCCGGCACGCCCTGCATGGCAGTGCCGAGCTTGGACTGGAAGAATCCCCCCCAGAGCTCGAGGGTGGGAAGGACGCCAAGGAAGCCCTCGCACAAAGTGACGAAGGCAGACAGCAGCACCACCATGTTTGGAGCTAGGTGGTGCGGCTGGAGCTGGTAGAATTCGAGGAAGGAACGGAAGAAGGCGCTCGCAGGCAGGCCAAGGCCGCGCAGGAAGTGCGAGCGTAAGATTACCCGCTCGCCCTCCTCCGGCGCCGGCGAGATCTCCCTCTCCGGTGCAAGACGGACATGCACATGGTCCCTACCGGGCAACCGCCGCGTCTTGCGGAGGAAGTCGATGTGGTCCGCGTGGACGTTGGAGCCGTCCCAATCTCCGCCGTGCAACATGAGGGCAAGAAGCTGATGAGAAAGGGCGCGGCGACGGCGAAACCACAGCCCCGCGGCGGCGAAGCTGCGGGGTAGTGCGAAGACTAGAGGGACGTCGCGGTGACGAGAGGCTGCGGCGGCGGAGAGAAGAAGATGGCGGAGCGAGGGAGAGCGTGCGAGCGTCAGCGGCTCCCCCTCCTCCCCCTATTTATAGCCTCGTGCGGCGAAGCCGAGGAGGCTAGGCGTGGGGGGGGACGTGGGATTAACTGCACCCACTCCCCCACGTCCCGCGATTATTGCACCCTAACGGCGTGCGGAAACTGCCGTTGGAAGGCGAATGGCCCGTTTTGGGCCACAGAAGATCCACACCTAGGCCTAGGCGTGGAAGTGGCGGGCCCCGGCCTGCGGCAGCGTCTCGTCACGCGTGTGGGCTGGCAGGCTCTTCCAGCCGGAGGGTGCCATGTGGCGCGCGGGCGGCAAGCGGCCGGCCCGCAACCCGGCGTGTACGCCAACTGGCTCCCGCCTTCAGACTTCAAAACCTCACCAAGACGGCGCACCTGATCAAAGCCGGCTCCTAGCTGCTGGCTCTTCAAGATAGGAAGCTGATTGAGCTTCTCGTCCTCCTTTCATCCTCGAAGCTCAACCAGCTTCGGGGACTACTGTCGGAGTAAATGGCCACGGGTAGCCTAACCGACTCCCCCTGGCTCTTCAAAAATTATCGGGCCGATCGAGCCTTCAAGCACCCAAAGCACAGGGCCGCCTTCCCCTGGCCGGCTATCTCACGGACCGACTACTGGAAGACGACCCGGCCCTAAAAACCCTCCCGAAGAGAGCCACAAGATGGCCGACTCCAAGAAGCCGGCCACAAGAGGACCGACTCCAAGAAGCCGACCACGAGAGGACCGACTCCAAGAAGCCGGCCGCAAGAAGACCAGCTCCGGCAAGCGGCCAAGATAGCACCCTCAAGGGCTGCACCCACATAATGGTGATGAGACGGGGCGTGGCTGCAGTACAGCCTGCCACCCCCAAATCCCGGAGCACGCTTTGCCACAGTGCGCCGTACGGGTCGGCCATCCCCCGTCCGGCGTAGCACTGTTGCCATGTTGACCATGACGCCACCCACGACAGGCTGTCAGTACGGCCCGCGGGCGGCGGGCCCCTTCAGCCAGAGAGACGCTCGAAGGCGGCCAAGCCTCCCCTAGTCGGCCTGGGGTGTAGCCGGCTCCCAATAGCCGGCTACCTCACTCCCTCGAAGTATGTGCATCATTAAGGAGACAAGACGAGGTAAGGCTACAGTGAGAGCACGCCAGACGGCGGCACTATAGCCATGCTTACCTCAGCAAAGCCCTCGTCATCAGGGGCGAGGCTACAGTAACTAGCCACCGGCAAGACCCCCAAGCGGTGGGGCCGGCCTGTCGACCAAGAGGCCGGCAGCCGATGGGACCCACCAGTCGGCGGGCCCCAGCGGTCGGCGGAGAAGCCGGCGAATACACACACTGACGGCTGGGACCCGCGTCCAGCCGGATTACCATTGTACCCCTGGGGGGTAGGCCTATATAAACCCCCTGGGGCACCCATGCAAAGGGTTGATCTCTTAGAGTTTTAGACACCACATAGAGATAAGAGGAGAGCTAGCCTTGCCCTTCTTCTTCCTCCAGCCAAACAGCTCAAGGAGCCACTTGTAGCCACTTGTGTTGATCTAGTGATCATGCGGAGACCCCGCAAAGTAGGACTAGGGGTGTTATCTCCACGGAGAGCCCCGAACCTGGGTAAGATCCGCCGGCGTGCATGTCTTCGCCTTATCTCGTTTCCAGGCACCGGCGATGTCTTACTGGCTCCCACAATGATAAGCCACCCGTTGGCATATGTCACACCTACCACCCGACACTTGGCGTGGAAGCCAAGCTTGGCAATACGGATATGTAGATCTCCTCCCTTGTAACCGACTCTGTGTAACCCTAGCCCCCTCCGGTGTCTATATAAACCGGAGGGTTTAGTCCGTAGGACAACAACAATCATACATAGGCTAGCTTCTAGGGTTTAGCCTCTACGATCTCGTGGTAGATCAACTCTTGTAATACTCATATCATCAAGATCAATCAAGCAGGAAGTAGGGTATTACCTCCATCGAGAGGGCCCGAACCTGGGTAAACATTGTGTCCCCCGCCTCCTGTTACCATCCGCCTTAGATGCACAGTTCGGGACCCCCTACCCGAGATCCACCGGTTTTGACATCGACATTGGTGCTTTCATTGAGAGTTCCACTATGCTGTCACCATAAGGCTTGATGGCTCCTTCAATCATCAGCAACGATGCGATCCAGGGTGAGGTTTTCCTCCCCGGGCAGATCTTCATATTCGGCGGCTTCGTATTGCGGACCAATTCGCTTGGCCATCTGGAGCAGATCGAAAGCTACGCCCCTGGCCATCAGGTCAGATTTGGAAACTTGAACTATACTGCCGACATCCGCGGGGACTTGATCTTCGACGAATTCGAGCCCATGTCAGGTGCGCCGCACAATCACGACGAGCATGATTTAGCTCTGCCGTCGGATAGTGTTCGGGAGATCACACCTGCAACCACTCCGGCCCTCAATCTGGAACAAATTGCGCCATCTGAGGACGGGTGGATGGACCCCGCCTCGGAGGCCACACACTCGGTGGCGATAGGGCCGAATACTAACTTCACCTCGTACGAGACTCGGGTTGCCGAACCGTTGGATTCGTCCCCGGCTGCGGACTCCGAGCCGCCTGCGTCCGTGCCCATCAAATCTGATTGGGCACCGATCATGGAGTTTACCTCCGCGGATATCTTTCAGCACTCGCCTTTTGGCGATGTGCTAAATTCATTAAGGTCTCTCTCCTTGTCAGGAGAACCTTGGCCGAACTATATTCGGCTAGAATGGGATGCGGACGACGAAGAAATTCGCTCCCCACCCACCACCCACTTAGTAGCCACTGTCGACGATTTAACCGACATGCTCGATTTCGGCTCCGAAGACATTGACGGTATGGACGACGATGCAGGAGAGTAACAGGAACCATCGCCCACAGGGCGCTGGACAGCCACTTCATCACATGACATATACATGGTGGATACACCCAAAGAAAACAATGACGAGGAACGGAAGGATGCAGCGAAGGATAGGTCCCTCGAGAAGCAACCAAAGCGACGGCGTAGGCGCCGCTCCAAATCCCGCCTCGGCAAAAATAGCGATAACAGCGCAAGAGAAAATAACACCCCAGTCGACTCCAGAGGAAACGACGACCACACTGACCCAGCGATAGAGCAGGATGAACCAACAAACGGTGAACATAGTACGGATCCGCTGTCCGAACACGGCTACGCCGAGGATAAAGCTCATCAACCGCCCTCCGAAGAGGAAAACAGTCCGGAAGAGGATGCACACATCATCCCGGAAAGGCACTTGGAACAAGAGAACCTCCGCAGAAGGCTTATTGCCACCGCGAGGAGTCTGAAGAAGCAGAAGCAAAGGCTTAAGGCCGCGCAGAATACGCTCAACAGTAGATGGAACAAAGTGCTCGACACTGAAGAAAAGTATGGTGGTAGTTACCACACAAAGAGCTATCCAAAGCGCAAGCTGTTGCCTGAATTTGATGATGAGGCCTTAGAGCCCACACAGCTGAAAAACAAAACGGCCGACCGGTCGGATCAACCACCTCGTGGCCGCGATAGAGTGGCTAACAAGGCCGCACCTAAGTCAGCACACGATTCACGTGAGGACTTGCGTCAGAAGGCCGGTGTGACTAGATCCATCTACGGATCTAGGAAACGCGCTCCAGCGCACAACCAAAACCGAACACTACAACCGTCAGAACGCCATGACACATCCAAATACAGGGGTGCTGCACACCCCCTATGTTTCGCCGATGAGGTGCTGGACCATGAATTTCCAGAAGGATTCAAACCTGTGAACATAGAGGCGTACGACGGAACCACAGACCCTGGGGGTCCGGATTGAGGACTTTATCCTCCATATCCATATGGCTTGCGGAGAGGATCTCCACGCCATCAAGTACTTGCCCCTCAAGCTGAAAGGACCAGCTCGGCACTGGCTGAAGAGCCTCCCCGAAAACTCAATTGGAAGTTGGGAGGAGCTTGAGGATGCTTTTAGGGCTAATTTTCAAGGGACCTATGTCCGACCTCCGGATGCAGACGATTTAAGTCATATAATTCAACAGCCCGGAGAGTCAGCCCGAAAGCTTTGGAACAGATTTCTCACTAAGAAGAACCAAATCATCGACTGCCCAGACGCCAAAGCCTTAGCAGCTTTCAAACACAGCGTCCGAGACGAATGGCTCGCCAGACACCTCAGCCAAGAAAAACCGAGAACAATGGCAGCTCTGACAAGCCTCATGACCCGCTTTTGCGCGGGCGAAGATAGCTGGCTAGCCCGTAGTAGCTCCAGCGACCCAGGCACATCCGAAGTCAGGGATGGCAATGGAAAACCACGACGCAGTAAAAGCAAGCGCCGAAATAACGAAGACAGCCCAAACAACACGGCGGTAAATGCCAGATTCAGGGGCTCTTGACCGGGTCAGCGGAAAAAGCCTTCCAAAGGCTGCAGAGATGGACCGTCCAGCCTAAACAAGATTCTAGACACATTATGTCAGATTCATGGCACCCCCGATAAACCTGCAAATCACACCCACAGAGAATGCTGGGTCTTCAAGCAGGCCGGCAAGCTAAACGCCGAACACAAGGGGAGGGAGACACCAAGTGAAGACGAGGACGAGCCTCGCCAGCAAAGCACTGGGGGACAGAAAAAAACTCCCACCAGAGGTCAAAATAGTGAACATGATTCATGTGACGAAGAGGAGAAGCAAACATGCAATCCAAGACACACGCGCCGTAGAGCCCGTCACCCCTAAGTTCAACCACTGGTCGGCCTGCCCAATCACTTTTGATCGCAGGGATCGCCTGACAAGTATCCGGCACGGAGGATTGGCTGCCTTGACGTTAGACCCAATAATAAACGGATACCATCTCACACAAGTCCTTATGGACGGCGGCAGTAGTCTTAATCTGATATGTCAGGACACAGTCCGCAAAATGGGGATAGACCTGACAAGAATTAGACACAGTAATACTACCTTTAAGGGAGTAATACCAGGCCCAGAGGCCCGCTGCACGGGCTCTCTAATACTAGAGGTTGTATTCGGTTCTCCCGACAACTTCCGAAGCGAAAAGTTAACCTTTGACATCGCTCCATTCCGAAGTGGCTATCAAGCCCTACTCGGAAGAGCAGCTTTTGCTCGTTTTAATGTAGTACCGCATTACGCTTCCCTTAAGCTTAAGATGCCCGGTCCACGTGGCATCATCACAATTAGCGGAAATATCGAGCGTTCCTTATGCGCGGAAGAACGTGTGGCGGCTTTAGCAGCCGAACACTAAACGGCCTCCCCAACCAGAATAAATGATCGGTCGTCAAGACTGCGGACACGGCTAGACGAGTCCGGCACATCACTAGCTGTAACAGCTTAGATATACCTAAGACTGGTTTGATGGATTTACCCTCATAGGCGGTATCAGGGGCTTCCCGCATGTAAAAGGACTACAATGGTAATCGTGCTACACCCTTCCAGGATACGGCACAACGGAGACACATGCGCAGACGTGCAGCAGGGCCCCGCTCAAAGGCTTCTTTTTAGATTAAGACCCTGCGTAAACCTTTTTTACTCTCTCATGTTGCTTCACATCCTCCGGATACTCAGCATAACCGAGAGCGATGCTGACGTTATTGGCATTTCGCCACGTCAGAACGATGCACGTACCTGGACACTCAGGGATCATCATCAAGGGCGTTATTCAGCCCGGCATATGTTGTAAAGACCGAATACCTTAGGGAGTGTTCGGCGTCGCGAGTTTGGCCTTATATGCATCAGCTCCGAATCATGTCTTTGGTCAAATGTTGGGTTTGCCCGGCTCCCGTGTTTTGCTACCTTACGTTCCACTGTATCGGCTAAGGTGGCGCCGGGAGAACTACTGCGATTGTGCCCTGGTTCATCCGGATGAGCACCTCAGTAGAGAAAGCCGAAAACTGACTGTCATGATAAAGCGCGAGACTGGTCAACCACTCGATGACTTAGCGGAATCTTTGGGATTCCTCTGCATTAACGAAGGGCCGTTTCCCGGTCATGTATGTACGCGCCCCGTATTCGGATGAGCACGGAGGTACCAGGGGCTATATAGTAGTCCCACCGTCAAACTCCTATGGCTAAGTGAAAGTGTTACAGCAATATAGTCCGATTGCCTCGTTCGCTGCGCTATCACCTCCTTAATGGACGAAGACGATGGATCAAGTGTGAATATGCGTTTTTTGCGAACACCCCCGCATTATATGTGTGGGGGCTGAAGCCGACGACTCCAAACTTTCAGGTTATATACATATATACATAAACGGCCTCACAGGAGGCATCATAATACTTTCAGGCAAAAGTATAAACACAGCCTTTATAATTTAATAAGCATTGTTCTTACCATTGAGATACATGTCACTAGAACATGATACGCTTCGAGCACCAAGCCTCTATTACACGAGCGCCTTCTAAGACTTCCTCAAAATAGTGCTCGGCCGATACCCGGCCTACCGCCGAACTCTGGGATGCAATAGTGGTGGCCTCCATCTCTGCCCAGTATGTCTTGACACGAGCAAGAGCCATCCGTGCACCCTCTATGCACGCCGACCTCTTCACAGCGTCGATATGCGGCACAACACCAAGGAATTGTTGCACTAGGCCAAAATAACTATTCGGCCTCGGTCCCTCCGGCCAAAGGTGATCCACGACGGACCTCATAGCAAGTCCGGACAACCTATGGAGCTCGGCCCACTCGGCCATTTGTTCATTTAACAACAGCGGACACGTTGGAGTGCGGAACTGTGACCAGAACAACCTTTCCACTACATGATCCTTCTGATCTTTGAAAAACTTGGTCGCATCAGCGTCACTCGCTGCTAAATCCAAGTACGCGTCTGCAGAACTCCATAATTTATCCAGAGCGGCATACTTCGGATCTCCAAACCTCGTCCGCAACAAAAAGGGCTTCCCAGCCGCAATATCTCCGGCTTGACGGAGTTCTTCCTTCACCGCTCTGATTTGCGAGCGGGTTTCCTTGGCCGCTTCCATGGCCTCCTTTAGTTCCGCCGCCTTCGCTTGGCTTTCCTTTTCAAGAAGCTCATACCGGCCGGCGGCATCTTTCAGCTCAATAGCCATCTTGGCTATTTTCTCTTTGCTCTGGCAATGGGCAGCCTGTTCGGCTCTTAGCTCTTCGACCGCCTTTAGGGCGGCCGCATCACTCTTCCTGGCTTGTTCCTTGGCTCGTGAAAATTCTGCCCGAAGGGTCTCCACGGTGACAGCTCCATCTGCAGTCACAGCATATTACAGATACTAGCATCATGCTCCTCTTAATATGTATTGATCCTAGGAGAATACATACCATGTGCCTCGTCAAGCCGCTTGTTTACAAGCACGATGTCGGCATCTGCCGCATCAAGTTGCCGCTTCAGTTCGGCAAACTCACCAGTCCGGCTAGCCACCGGACCCACAGCCACCTGCACATGAAAGCAACACGGTTATTACCTGGGACTATGATCCTCTATTCGTTATCTTTTTCGACAGCAACCAGAGTCTCAGGGGCTACTATCTGCATAGGCCACACCTAGCATGTGCGGTATCATCCAAAAAATATATATTACTTCACGTACGTCAAAGCCTTTCAGCAGACTCATAAAAGCTTCATGCAACCCGCTTTCGGTGGATGAAATCCTCTCAACCACCGTGCTCATTAGCGCACGATGTGTTTCTAAGATAGCCGTTTGCTCCAGAAGATTCATCAGTGCGTCTGATCGCGCACCGGACCGTTCCGGACCCTCTTTGTTGCTCTCCTTAGGAGCCGAATACCCCGGACTTCGGTTGGCCGAAGGTTTACCTTCTGGCCTTGGCGGATCAGGAGAAATCGTCCGTGACGACACCTCGGGGTCGCCCGCTTCATGAGGCGGGGAGTCACGGGGAGGTGTTTCGCTCTCCATCATCTCCGGAAGAAGATCCCCCGAAGACGAACTCTGTCGAGAAGGGCTACGATCCGAACTACAAAATACACGCTTCGGTTATCGTTCTCGGAAATGAAACATGATATATTTACTATAAAGCACTTTCGTTTACTTACAGCTCGGTGGAGGGCTGGTCCCCTTGCGGGTACTGTGCGGTAAGGATGCCCTCCGGGGTAGGACCCTCCGACAAAGGATTCTTCCCTCGCTTGGAGACCTTTAGTTCCAAGTCTTTGGAGGCGGTCCTCTTCCTTCCCTGGGGAGACGGAATTTTAGATTCTTCCCCCCGGTTATCCTCCTTCGCGGATGCACTAATTCCCCCGGTTTGGATGAATAGTGAGTGAGGCCCGCTCTCGGCTTCTTTGTTCCTCCCTTTGCCTTCCCCTGATGGCGCTCGATAAGGCGCAAGCTCGAGCATCCTGGCTAGTACAAGATCCGGTGAGCCCTCGGGAAGGGGGGCCGGACACCTGATCATCTTCGCCTTTTTTATCTAGTCCTGGTCAAAAGGCGACTTTTTAGAATGATGTTGTGATAAATTAAAAGACAACGTGTTCGGCCGGGAATTATTTACTGGAGTGTCTGGGCGATTGCAGTCCAGACCCGCATCCACGGAGGTGTCCGGACACTCTATTTGTGATCCGAAGAACGATCTGTACATCTCTTCGAGCGTCACGCCGAAGAAGTGCTGAATAGTTCGCGGTCCTTCCGGGTTGAACTCCCACATACGGAGAGGTCGACGTTTGCAAGGCAGGGCTCGACGAACTAGCATAACTTGCATTACCTTAACAAGGCTGACATCTCTCTCGAGGAGATCACGGATGCGACTCTGCAATGTCGGGACATCATTTGCTGCCCCCCAGTCCAGCCCCTTGTTGACCCATGACGCTAGTTGTGGCGGGGGGCCCGAGCGGAAGGCAGGGGCGGCTACCCACTTAGTACCCCGGGGAGCTGTGATATAAAACCACTCCAGTTGCCATAAACTGGGCACCTCCGGGAAGGAACCCTTTGGCCATGGAACATCGGCGCCTTTGCTTACCGCGGCACCTCCGCACTCTGCGTGTCGCCCCTCAATCATCTTCAGCTTCACATTGAAGGTCTTGAGCCATAAGCCGAAGTGTGGGGTAATGCAGAGGAAGGCTTCACACACGACGATAAACGACGAGATGTGAAGGATGGAATCCGGAGCCAGATCATGGAAATCGAGCCCGTAGTAGAACATGAGCCCTCTGAAAAAGGGATCTAGATTGAAACCTAGTCCTCGGAGGAAGTGGGAGACCAATACGACACTCTCGCAGGGTTCGGGAGTGGGAATGACCTGCCCTCGTGCAGGCAGCCTGTGCGAGATTTCGCCGGTCAAATACCTAGCTTCTCTTAGCTTCTTGATCTCCTCCTCTGTGATGGAGGAGGGCATCCACCGACCTTGAAGGTTGGATCCGGACATGATTGAAGGTCCGAAGCGCCTAACCTGAGCCTTGGGTGTTGGAACTCGAGGTGGGGGAAGGATTCGATTGAGCGCGAGAAGAAGGGGGCAGGCCTAGGCCTCTTTATAAAGGGGATGCGTATCAAGCGTCCTCCGCGTGGCCATTTGGGGCTTGCCTAAAATCGAGGAGTCATACCAACAGGCTCGATGGGGTTACCCATACCCGTATTGATGAGAATCCCGTGAAAAAAGGGACACGATCTCTGCTTCGACAGGACGTGCCAATAAAAACCGCCTCGCAACGCGTGTAATGGCAGGCTCAGAAAAACGGTTCGTCATGACCAGTCCACGGTAGTACGTCACATTATGAAAAGTTGTCGGCAGATTAGATTTGTGGAAATATTATTCTCTCTACGGTGGTATGTGGAATTTGTTTTGCAGAGCCGGACACTATCCTTGTGTTCAAAATCTTCTATGGAGTATTCGGAGGAGGAACCCGCCTTGCAATGCCGAAGACAATCTGCGCGCCGGACTCATCGTCATTGAAGCCTGGTTCAGGGGCTACTGAGGGAGTCCTGGATTAGGGGGTCCTCGGATAGCCGGACTATATCCTTTGGCCGGACTGTTGGACTATGAAGATACAAGATTGAAGACTTCGTCCCGTGTCCGGATGGGACTTTCCTTGGCGTGGAAGGCAAGCTTGGCAATACGGATATGTAGATCTCCTCCCTTGTAACCGACTCTGTGTAACCCTACCCCCTCCGGTGTCTATATAAACCGGAGGGTTTAGTCCGTAGGACAACAACAATCATACCATAGGCTAGCTTCTAGGGTTTAGCCTCTACGATCTCGTGGTAGATCAACTCTTGTAATACTCATATCATCAAGATCAATCAAGCAGGAAGTAGGGTATTACCTCCATCGAGAGGGCCTGAATGTGGGTAAACATTGTGTCCCCCGCCTCCTGTTACCATCCTACTTAGACGCATAGTTCGGGACCCCCTACTCGAGATCCGCCGGTTTTGACACCGACATCGGGACGGCCACCCATTCGTACAACGGGTACATGGTCGATACACTTAAAAAAGCTCACGACGATGACAAAGGAGATACAGCTGAGAATAAACGTCCTGAGACACAGTCTAAGTACTGGCTCCCTAAACACCGCTCCAAGTCACATCGCAACAACGCTGGCACCGGAGAAAATAGTACTCCGGACGCCGCCGAAAACAATGAAGACCCTGTTGGAGCAAGACCCGAACACGAGGAACAGGAAAGCGGGCAAGCCAGCCCCAATGAACAGGCCCTGCCCAGCTACAATTCGGAGGAGGACAACTACCTTCCGCTCTCCGAAGACGAGGTAAGCCTCGGTGACAAAGACTTCATCGTACCGGAAGAGCCCCTCGAGCAAGAGCTCTTCAAGCGTAGGCTAATAGCTATTGTAAGGAGCCTGAAAAAGAAGCAGCAGCAGCTTCAAGCTGACCAAGACCTACTCAACGATAGATGGACCGAAGTCCTGGTCGTCGAAGAATATGGCCTTAGCGGCTTAGCCAAAAGCTACCCGAAGCATAGATTGCTACATCAATTCGACGACGAGGCGTTCGAGCCCGTACCATCATCACACAATGCGGATGGTCGCCGACAATTCTGTCCGGATAAAGAGGCAACTCAAGCCAAGCACCAGACCGCCCCACCTCGCCGTAAAGGCAAGGATAACACAGCTCACGATCGTCCAGACGACCTGCAGTGGGACTTGGACAGTAGAGCAGGACACGCAAGACCGATCTGCGGATCGCGAAAGCATGCCTCAACACGCGACGATGGTTACCTATTCGGACGTGACAAACCTAGCCGCGCCTGAGCCGAAAACCGCAAATGGACTCCTTCGGAGTTACGTCGCAGTGTGGCCCAACATAGAGGCGCCGCACACCCGCTTTGCTTCACCGATAAAGTAATGGATCATGAACTCCCCGAAGGATTCAAACCCGTCAATATTGAATCATACGACAGAACAACCGATCCCGCGGTATGGATAGAAGATTTTATCCTCCACATCCATATGACCCGTGGGGACGACCTCCACGCCATTAAATACCTCCCACTAAAGCTAAAAGGGCCAGCTTGGCACTGGTTAAATAGCCTGCCTGGAAATTCCATAGGCAGCTGGGAGGACTTGGAAGAGGCCTTCCTCGACAACTTTCGAGGAACATATGTTCGGCCACCGGATGCCGATGACCTAAGTCACATTGTCCAGCAGCCCGGAGAGTCAGCCAGGAAGCTCTGGACTCGGTTCTTAGTCAAAAAGAACCAAATCGTCGACTGTCTGGACGCGGAAGCCCTGGCGGCTTTCAGACACAGTGTCCGGGACGAATGGCTTGCGCGCCACCTCGGCCAAGAAGGGCCTAAATCCATGACAGCCCTCACTGCTCTGATGACCTGCTTTTGCGCTGGAGAAAACAGCTGGCTCGCTCGTAGAAGCAACAATGCCAGCAACCCGGGGACTTCCGAAATCCGAGACGGCAACGGCAAGCCACGACGAAGCAAATACAACAGTCGCAATGATAACGAAAGATCACGCGACACAACGGTCAACGCCGGATTCAGCAATCCCAAGCCCGGCCAACGGAAGAAGCCATTCAAGGCGAAGCGAGACGAACCATCCAACCTAGACAGGATATTGGACTGACCCTGCCAGATTCACGGCCACCCCAATAAACCAGCTAATCATACTAACAGAAACTGCTGGATCTTTAAACAGGCCGGCAAGCTTAACGCTGAACACAAGGGGAGGAGGCCGCCAGGCGACAGGGATGACGGAGAGGTTCACCAACTAAATACCGAGGGTCAGAAGCAATTTCCACCCGAGGATCAACTACTCCCGGAGCGAAAATAGCAGTCCGGCTTCCGCCGCCCACCTCGTACACCTGCAAAATTTGTGCCGCGCATACATCACTACGCACTCCAAATACCATGGGCATTGGCGGAAGCACACTACGGACAAGCCTGCAAACATCCCCGTAACATTTTTTACCCATTTTCTTTTTATTTCTTCCTTCACTGTCTCTTAGAAACAGGTAACGAACAGGTCAAACATCTGAAACTGGCTCTATCGGAGTTCGGATCCGTACACTCACCTACGGGGCTGTCTCCGTCAAGGATTCCCCCCGCCGAGGACTGGCGGCGCAGACGTGCGACAGGAGGTCCAAAATAACTTTTTGTAGACCGCACTCTCTATTTCGAGCCTGTACTATGCCTGTTCCTCCGCCTCCGACCCCGAGCATGTCAAATAGCCGGCAGGATGGCTTTTATATCTATAATAAATAATCATTGTCATATCGCTCAGCTCCCAGTATCCGAATTAATCATCCATGTTGTTTCACCACTAAATACGGCTCCCATGGTTGTTTCATAGACATACCTTGGCATAAACTGGCAGGGGCTCGGTATGGGAATAAATGAGTTGCCAGCAAAAGCCCGAACAGCTCTACAGCGTACTTCGGCGTCGCCAGTTTGGCCTTATATGCATCAGCTCCGAATCATTGTCTTGGGTCAATAGTTGGGTTGCCCGGCTCCTGTGCTTGCTACCCTACGTTCCGCTCTATCGGCTAGGGTAGTAAAGGGAGAACTACTGCGATTCTGCTTCCGGTTCATCTGGTCAAGTACCTCAGTAGAGAAAGCCGAAAACTGACTGTCATGATGCGGCGAGAGCTGGTCAACCACTTGGCGACCTATTGGAATCTTTAGCGATTCTCCGTGTCACACGAAGGATCTTTTTCAGATCAAATATGTAAGGCACCATACACCACATACATACCAGGGGCTATGTCATAGTCCCACCATAAAACTCCTATGGCTAAGTGAAAGTGTTAACGCCCTATAGTCCGATTGCCTGGTTCGCCGCATTATCACCGCCTTCATGGACTAAGATGTTGGATAAAGAGTGATTAAATGCTTTTCCGAACACCCCCATACTTCCTACGAGGGGGCTGAAGCCGACGACTGGAAAACTTTCAGATTATATTAAAACGGCCGCACAGGAGGAATTCAAGCTTTCGAGCAAAACATAAAAATAGATTAACTATACAATTGTTTTTTACAATTTTCATACACCTCACTCGAGCATTATGTCTTTCGAGCACTGACCCTCTATAAAGCGGGCGGCCTCTAGGACGTCTTCAAAAGAATGCTCCGGTTCCAGGCGGTCCTTGCCTTTGGGTGGACCCTTCGTCGCAACATCGATGGCCTTCATCTTCCCCCAGAATGTTTTGACTCGGGCAAAAGCCATCCGCGCACCCTCAATGCACGATGATCGCTTCACAGCATCGATATGCGGCACCGCAGCAACAAGCTTCTGCACCAAACCGAAATAGCTATTCAAAACAGGCTCGGTTGGCCACAACCGGATTACAACATCCTTCATGGTAGCACCGGATATCCTATGAAGTTCGGCCCATTGGGACATCTGCTCATTGAGCAGCAGAGGGCGCTTTGATGCGCCAAACTGCGACCAAAAAAGCTTCTCCGTTGCATACCCATCTCACGCTTGGTAATACTGCGCCGCATCGGAAGAACTCTTCGGCAAGTCCAAGAACTCGTCTGGAGAACTCCACACTTGGTTAAGCTGAGCATAGTTCGGGTCACCAAACTTAGTTTGCAGCAGAAATGGCTTTCCAGCCGCAATCTCCCTAGCCTGCCGAACCTCCTCACGAGCTGCTCTGGATTTCGATCGCGCTTCCCTCGCCTCTTGTAAGGCCTTGTACAGTTCAGCCGTTAAGGCTTTATTCTCCTTCTCCAGAAATTCACAGCGGCCAGTGGCATTTTCCAGTTCAAGCGCCACCATGGATATCTTCTCCTCATCCCGGCGCCGTGCAGCTTGTTCGGCTTTTAGCTCAGCCGATGCCTTTTCGGCAGCAGCATTGCTACGTCGGGCCTGTTCCTTGGCCTGGGCCAGCTCCGCTCGAAGAACTTCAACGGTGGCAGCACCATCTGCAGCCATGCATACTCCAGCATACAGATTTTAGCGTCATGCTTATACCACAAAAATGTGTGGGGATTGCACCGAATACATACCTTGCGACTCGTCAAGACGCATATTGATTAATGCAAGATCATCCGCTGTCACATCAATCTTCCACTGCAGCTCGGCAATTTCCATAGTCCGGGAAGTGGCTAAGGGGGAAGCAGCCTGTGTTCAAGTTTATCAGGTTAGTCCTCAAGCGATCCTTTTCGATCCTCTGTTTGCTTCCTCGGGGAAGACAACCCGAGTCTCAGGGGCTACTACCTATACAGAGGCACATCTTCACAAATGAAACATAGCTAAGAACATTATGTCACAAACCTCAAAGCCCTTCAGTAGGCTCATGAAGGCTTCATTTAAACCGCTCTTCGCGGACAAAATCTTCTCAATCACTGTACCCATCAAGGTACGCTGCTCCCCCGAGACAGATGCTTTCCGCAACATGTCCCGCAATATATCCGGAGTCTCCAGGTCTCCGGAAGCCGCTCTAGGAGCAAAACCATCCTTTGAAGGAATCGGTTCACCCGTCTCCAGAATCACTGTCGGCTGTGAGCCAGACTGTCTGGGGCCTTTGTTATCATCAGCCCCACAATCCCGGATGGCCGGAGATCCACCTTCGGGTACTGCCTCTTCTGCCCCCTGTGTAACTTGTTGATTAAGAGGGACCCTCCGCGATGACACTTAAGAGTCATCCGCCTTATTGGGCGAAGAGGTTGGAGGAGGCGTTTCGCTCTCCATCATCTCTGGGAGGAGACTTCCCAAAGAAGAGGATCGCCCAGAAAAACTCTGTGCCGACCTGTAAAAATGCATGAACGCGTTACGTATATCTTCGGTAACAGCAACGGAGCAGGACACTATCAAAGTACTCCGGATTCACTTACGGTTTGGCAGAGGACTTATCCCCTTGTTGGAGTTGTTCAACGGCGTCGCTTTCCAAACTCAAGCCGCTCGATGGTGGCACCTTGCCATTCTTGGAAGACCGCCCCTCCCAGTCTTCGGAGGTGGCCCTTTTCCTCCTGCTTGGAGAAGGGATACTGGGTCCTCTTCCGCCTCTGTCCTCAGGCGAGGAAAGGTCGATGTCTCTGGACTCAGTGTCCGACTTACCTCCGGAACCATGGTCATACTGGGTCTTCTCAGTCTCCTCTTTACCCTCCCTTACCGGCGCCTGGTATGGTGCCAAGGCTAGCATCCTTGTTAGCACAGGAATAACCGAGTCTTCGGCAAGGGGAGCCGGACACCTAATCCGTTCCACCTTCTTTATCCAGCCCTAAAAAAGGATGATATTGTTGGTATCTTGCCGCTGGGTATCTGACTATAAGGTATTCGGTAAACGGGTACTTACCGGGGTATCCGGATGGTTACAGTCTAGGCCGACATCTTCGGTGGTGTCCGGCCATTGCCTTCATTTCCCGAAGAATAATCCCCACATTCCTTCGTGCGTTGTGCCGAAGAAGTGTTGAAGAGTCCGCGGCCCTTCTGGATTGAACTCCCATAAGCGGAGAGGCCGTCGCTGGCACGGCAGGGTCCGACGAACTAGCATTACTTGAACGACGTTGGCTATGTTGATATCCCTCTCAATGAGGCTTCGGACGCGACTTTGCAGAGTTAGCACATCATTCGTTGATCCCCAATCCAACCCCTTGTTAATCAACGATGCAAGCTGAATTGGGGGGCTGGATCGGAATGCGGGCGCAGTTGCCCACTTGGAGCCGCAGGGCTCGGTGATATAGAACCACCCTTGCTCCCACAGATCGGAAGATTTGGCGAAGGATCCTTTCAGCCAAACGGCACTAGCAAGCACCGCCGCACTCGGCCTGCTCCCCCTCTACCACTTGCGGCTTCACATCGAAGGTCTTGAGACACAAGCCGAAGTGCGGAGGAGTTCGGAGGAAGGCTTCGCACGTGACGATAAACGCCGAGATAAGAAGAATAGACTCCGGGGCCAGATCGTGAAAGTCTAGCCCATAATAGAACATGAGCCCTCGGACGAAGGGGTTAAGTGCAAACCCCAACCCGCGGAGGAAGTGGGACACGAACACGACCCTCTCGCCGGATCTGGGGGTGGGAATAACCTGCCCCTCGGCAGGAAGCCGATGATGGATTTCAGCGGTCAGATACCTCGCCGCCCGAAGCTTTGCAATATCTTCCTCCGCAACAGAAGAAGCTACCCACTGGCCTTGACGGCTGGATCCGGACATGATTGGGGCTTGAGGCAACCGAAACCCGGGTGTTGGAACTCGGGGTAGCAGGGGTCGAGGAAGAAGCAAGCGTGAAAGAAAAAGACGAGTCTGTACCCATATATAAAGGCTGCGAATATCAAACGTCTCCTCCTGGGCCTCGAAACCTGCCTATTCCCAAGGAGTTGTACCCAAGCGACGGTTGGGTTACCCACGTCTGGGTTGGCAAGAATCCCCTAAAGAAGGGGAGACACGATCTCCGCTTGGATAAGACATGCCAATAAAACCGCGTCTCGAGACGTGGGACGATGAGCCTGCTAACGGTTCGAAAATAATGGCCGAGCAGGCGTGATGTCATATTACCAAAAATTATCAGCGGATTGAACTCGTGAAATATTATATCCTCTGCAGTTGTGTATACAGGTCCGGATACAATCATTATATCTGAAGACTATCTTGGAGTTCGGAAAGGGGGACCCGCCTTGCAATGCCGAAGACAATCTGCGCGCTGGACTCCTTGTCATTGAAGCCAGGTTCAGGGGCTACTGAGGGAGTCCTGGACTAAGGGGTCCTCGGGCGTCCGGCCTGTTATCCATGGGCCGGACTGATGGGCTGTGAAGACATGAAGGGCAAAGAATGTACCCGTGTCCGGATTGGACTCTCCTTGGCGTGGAAGGCAAGCTTGGCGGCCAACTATGAAGATTCCTTCCTATGTAACTGACTCTATGTAACCCTAGATCCCTCCGGTGCCTATATAAACCGGGGGGCGTAGTCCGGATAGCATATTCATTACCATAGTCATACAGGCTAGGCTTCTAGGGTTTAGCCATTACGATCTCGTGGTAGATCAACTCTTGTAATACTCATATTCATCAAGATCAATCAAGCAGGAAGTAGGGTATTACCTCCATAGAGAGGGCCCGAACCTGGGTAAAACATCGTGTCCCCCGTCTCCTGTTACCATCGATCCTAGACGCATAGTTTGGGACCCCTACCCGAGATCCGCCTGTTTTGACACCGACAGCGGGCGTGCTTGACGGAGGAGCAACGCGCTCTCCCCCAGTACGCCACCGACAACCACGCGTCGTGGGTGGCGTACTTCCAGCACCGGCAGGCGCAGTGGCTGGCGTCCACCAACGGGGCGCCGGTGGTCGGCGGCATCCAGAACAGGGATGGGCACCGCGTGTGGTGGGGCGTCCCCGGCCGCACACTCCACGAGGTGCTGGCATACCTCGAGGGCGGCAATAACCCGCCGCTGGCATACCCTGCCGCGGAGGCCGCCCCCTCCCTTCGTCGGAGCACCGGGCAATGGGCGCCCAGGAGGTTCGGCTCCTCCTCGTCTTCCTCCTCTCAGTCCTCCTCCCACTCCTCCTCCCATTCCTCCGGCTCGCCGGCGCTGTTCGGCGTCAAGGCCGAGCCCGCTGCGGAGACGCCGCTTGGCCGACACACCCGTAGCGCTGGTATCGTCATCAACGAGGGTGGCAGGCACGGCTCCTCCGTGCTACTTCAAGCCAAAGACGGAGCCGGGGCTCACCGCCGTCAAGACGAAGCTGGGGCTCCAAGTCGGGAAGACGGAGCCCGGGCTCGCCGGCGGCGTCAAGGAGGAGGAGCTCGACGATGCGGCAGCCCTCAAATGGGTGCGTGAAGACTGGGCACGCACGGAGCTGGAGCGCCAGCGGCTCGCCTACGAGCGGTTCGAAGCTCGGCGTCGTGGCCGAGACGAGGGAGGCGTCGTCGTCCTCGACGATAGCGACGACGACGACAACACGCTGCCGCCACCGGTCCGCCAGGGCGACGCCAGGCAGGGGTCCAGTAGGGGCGGCCACATCAAGAAGGAGAAGGCTGGCAACGACGACGAGGATGGCGGCGACGTCGGCGACTTCGCCGCTCGCAGCGACTTCTTCGCCCCTTAGTTGGTTTTTTTCAAATATCTTATGTAACGTCAAACATGTCGAATATATGTCAAGTTTGCCGAACTTTAGCCGAACATTTTGTCCAATTTGCCGAACTTTGCCGAATTCTGTTTTTCTAAAAAAAACCGCATCTGAGGGCGACCCTCGCCCCCACGCCGATTTTAGCGCCGGCTCGCCTCCAGGCGGTGATTTTAAGCGCCCCCTGGGGGCCCAACGGCTGGAGATGCTCTAAACCCATGGACACATATATGATTGTTCAACCAATTTATATGCACTGGAGCATGTGCACGTAGTTCAAATTTGAATTATGCACATAAATACCTAGAAAACCCAGTTAATGTATAAAAATGTCCAAACGAACCTCGAAAAATTCCAAAAGTTAACACAACACTCCTGTTGTTCTATGTTGACACTAGAAATTTTTTGAAAGTAATAAGAGGCAACGGTATCGTTTAATCCCCAAAGGTGGCAAGTTCCACACCGAAACCATCAAGCTTGTTGTGACAAGCTCTGGTTTGTGAGAAGCTTATACCCAAACCTGCCCCAAATGGGACAAAAATTTTACCACGACGTGTTCATGCCGCTCCATGATAGCATGCCAAGTTTCATGAATTTCAGACGGGTTTTGGATTTACTAGAATTACAAAAGGAGGTACCTCAATGTTTGTCAGAGAGCCACGGCGCCGTGGTGTTCGAAATTCATCCCCATTTCTTGCATGGGACATTAGCATAAACCCATGGACGCATATATGATTTTACAACCCATGTTCGTGCACCGGAGCATGTGCATGTAGTTTAATTTTGAATTGTGCACCTGAAATGGCTAGAAAACCAATTTAATGTATAAGATGTCCAAACAAACCCTGAATAATTCCAATTTTATTACGACGCACATATAGTTGCATGTTCACTGCAGATAAAAGTTCTAGCAATTCAAACACCGCCCATTGCCGATGTGACCCCATCATGTAATTCAAATCAAGATGAAAAATCAAGTAGATCCCACACAGTTTATAATCACCAACCGTGTGAGATGCAGTACAAAATATCCTGGAGCACCCTCGGTGTATAGTACGCCTATGGCTTACGCGAGCAGGTGCGTCGGCTACAGTCCACAGCCGGCGTGTCAAGCACACTAGCTCGCTCCCCAAATATCATTTCACTGTTTAATCGTCGCCGGTGAAAGATGGGGACGTGGATGTCGGTGTCAAAACCGGCGGATCTCGGGTAGGGGGTCCCGAACTGTGCGTCTAGGATCAATGGTAACAGGAGATGGGGGACACGATGTTTACCCAGGTTCGGGCCCTCTCTATGGAGGTAATACCCTACTTCCTGCTTGATTGATCTTGATGAATATGAGTGTTACAAGAGTTGATCTACCACGAGATCGTAATGGCTAAACCCTAGAACTCTAGCCTACGAGTATATGGTCATGAATCTGTCCTATCCGGACTATGTTCTCCGGTTTATATAGACACCGGAGGGATCTAGGGTTACATGAGGTCGGTTACATAGGAGGAAATCTTCATAATAGGTCGCCTAGATTGCCTTCCACGCCAAGTAGAGTCCAATCCGGACACGGGTGCTGTCTTCGGTCTTCATGTCTTCACAGCCCATCAGTCCGGCCCAGTAGATAACAGGCCGGACGCCCGAGGACCCCTTAGTCCAGGACTCCCTCGGTAGCCCCCGAACCAGGCTTCAACGACGAGGTGTTCGGCGTTGCAAGGCGGGTTCCCTCTCCAAGTAATATATTCGGCCATTGATCCAATGCCGCCTCCTTGGCTTCTGTACATTAAATAATCTCCACCCTCCACGTGTCGAGCGAATGTGGAAAGTCAGGGTATTTTGCGAATAACACCTCATCCATGCGGGGAAGAGCGCCTATTTAAAGAGATTGGATCCTAGATCCATTCAGCACCGCGCAGAAGAGATCCCCAGAGACTGCTTAGGAGAAACCATTCCAGCATGGCTAGTGTTCCCAGCTCCTCCGCTCATCCCAGCCCAGAGAAAGGCGAGTGGGAGAGGTGTTCTGTGTCTCATAGCCAATTGATAAAGTTGCAAACGCAGGGATTCCTTCCCCCTGCGGATCTAGTCCCTGTTCAAACGGGGCTAGCTTCCTTCAATGAGAGGACTCAGGCAGAGGACTTCCCCAATCCGTCTGGGGGAGAGCGAGTGTGTTTTGTCCCCTTCCTGCTAAGAGGCGTTGGATTTCCAATCCATCCGTTCCTCCGAGGGCTTCTGGAGTATTACGGCCTCCAGCTGCACAACTTCACTCCGGCCTCTATTCTGCACATTGCGGGTTACGTCGCTTTATGCGAATTATTTTTGGGCGTTGAGGCTCATTTCGAGTTGTGGAGGAAGCTGTTCTGTCTCGTCCCGCGCAATCAGGAAGGGTCGATATTTGAAGTGGGCGGAGCCAAAGTATGGCGCGTCGCCAATACCGGATATCTATCCGGCACTCCAAGGAAGGCGCGTGATGAATGGCCCTCCGAATGGTTCTATATTGAGGACGTCGCGCTTCCTGACCCGGTTCAAAAGGGTCTTCCTGAATTTGCATGCGTCCCGCTGAAGAAACGCCATAGTTGGCGTCCCCGGAGCCTTGAAAAGGAGGACGGCGCGGAGGTTTGTCAGCTGATGAGCAAGATAAAAGAGCTCGCTCAGTCCGGGCTCATAGTTATTGAGACTATGGCGATCTCCATAGCGCGAGGGGTGCAGCCACTCCAATACAGAGGGCTTCCAATGTGGCACTACAATGGGGAGGATGACGCCTCTCGCTGCGGCCGGAAAGGTCCGGACACCCCTGCCACTTTGGCTAAGATATTAGCCGAACTGTTCAAAGGGGAGGCAAAGGAATTTCTTCGCATCAAACTCAGAGATGGGTACTCTATGTATAATCCTCCCAGTTGGGTAAGGCCCAACCCCTCTGTTTTTGCTCCTTCCATCTGCGAATTGCCTTTGATAAATTTCTAGCTTGTTTGCTTATGACAGCACTGGCGAAAGGTCACCGAGGGATTTCGTAGTCCTGCCCCGCAGCCGGAGGATCACAACCGGGAGCTTGATCCTAGGTTTGAAGAGGATCCGGATATATTTGTGGTGCTCGCGGAGGGGGTGTTTCACCAGACGAGCTATGATGGCACAGAAGTGGCCATCATCGCCGACTATCCTGGTCTTCTTCCTGCTTCACAGGTAAGTAATCAAGAAACACCTTCTCTGAAAGGGTGCTCTTACTCTGCCTCACCCACCGCATTGTCGCGCGTTCTACAGGGGAGGCGTTCGATGATACTGAGGAAATCGGTTCCTGCGCCGGACAGATCTTCGAAGAGGAGGGTCGTTGAAGGCACCGCCAGGCCTTCATCGACGAGGTACGGATAAATATATTTTTCAGTGGCCGTATCCAACTGTGACCTATGCGCCTGTTTGATTACAGGAAAAAGGTTCGTCGAACTGCGTCCGGGGGTCCGACTAGCCCCGTTCCCAACAACCAAGATTTAGATCCGGTCGGGGAGACGGGGGCCGATGTAGGAACAAAGCCGGACTGAAGTAGAGAGCACCATGAATCATCGGCGCTGCAGGGCTGTTTTACGAGACCCGAAGTTCTCGGACGAGGCATTTAATGCCTTTAGCTCGGGCGACGCATACATCCGAGCTGCTCGAGACGGGCTTAGAAAAGCCACGAGGCAATATCTAACAGATGTGCCGGTAAGGTTACTTTGTCAAAAAAGGATAACCTATTCCAGTAGCCCCCGGGACTGAAAGCAGTTGGTACAACTGATTTAAGGACCGTTGTATGACTAGGTTCTTACAGAGAAGAACAACCTGCTATCCCAAGAGCTGGAACAATGTCGAACGCAGCTAAATGCTGCTACTGCCGAACTGAAAGATTTCAAGAAGGCGTCACCTGGTAATATTCCCCTCCAACGAGAAAATATACTTATATGCCCAGAATACTAACAGTCTTGCTTATACCATGACATAAAGGTCAGGGGGACTCAAAGAGGCATTGGAAGTTGCGCAAGCGAATGAGCAAGAAGCCAAAAGGCTACAAGCTACAGGCGATCATGTGCTGAAGCAGGCCATTATTGAGAAAAACCTGCTCCAGGATTGCAAGACCCAACTAGGCGAAGAGCTGAAAGATGTGCGGGCCCAGCTAGCCGATTCCGTGAAGGAGAACAAGAAGCTGCTGGGCGGCATATTCAGTACGTATCTGAACTATTTTGAAAGTAGTTCAGAAGTGGATGAAACTGATATAGTTGTGATCGCAGGTATATTGACGGGTCGTCCTGAAGAGGAGGTGTCCGGATCATCGAGTGATCTGCTGCAAGGGCTATTGCGAGTGCACGAACAGGCTCGCCTGGCGATGCGGAGTGTTGCCAAGGCTCTATGGCCATCCGCCTCCCCTCCAGGAAGTATGGAGGAGCTTGTAGAGCTGTTTAAAGGAGCGCGGCGACGTATCCGGCTATGGAAGATATCGGTCTGCCGAGAGGGTGCGCGAGAGGCTTGGGCCATGGTGAAAACTCGGTACACCAAGCTTGATCCTAATCACATGGCGCGGGTCGGGACGGTAGGGTCGAATGGGGAAGAAATTCCCGTCAGTTTAGTATATGACCAAGTAGAGGTGGCCGCCAAATATTCCCAACAGGATTGTAAATTAGACTGCCTGTTAGATGGTATAGAGGCAGAAGTGTTTGAGTCCAAGTGACTATGTACTTTCCTCACCATGTGGAATTTCTAGCCGAATTGTATATCATTTGTCATGGCAGACCTTTTCGCTTTGACCTCCGGACCCGAAGGTGCGGAGTGTTTCCGAATACCGTCAAGGCCGAATAGGCCGGGGTATGCGTGGAAAACTAAGCGTAGGGGTCATAGTTGCTTGAACAGGCAAGTTGTATCCGGCTAGTTATGTTATATTACATTGAGATTGTAAGAAACATCTTCCAGGGAGAATAGATCCGTTAAGCGTTCCTTTCCCTGGGTGTGCAGGCATTAGTAGACATGTCCGAATTGTGATGTGAAAATCACAGTGTGTATAACTTCTGGGGGTTCACAATAGAGTGAGTGCAAAAAAATATTTTTCATCCACCGACCGAATTTTCCCTTAAGAACGCTAGCTTTCGGCTTCACCCAGTCTGAGGTACACATCCGGATGACCCGACAGTAACAATCGCAGAGGTGCTCCCTTTACTACCTAGCCGAACAATCGGGAACGTAGGGGTAAGCACAGGAGCCAAGCAACCCAGCTAGGCCAAAACTTAAGTCCTATCGATGTATATAATGGTGAAGAAAAGACATACGGGAGAGACGCGTATGTGTGATGAGCTTAATGCTCGGCAAGTAATATTAACTAGCTTCTGTTAAAAGAAGCCCCCAGGTATAATGGGCGTACGTTTGTAAAAATGTGTACGCCAGCAGTATTCGGTCAAGCCGAATGAGAGCTTTTAAAGCGAAAAAATTGTGTAAAAGGGGGAAAGAGCTATGGAATTGTAGGGGAGAAGGAGACTAACAAGGGTTCGGCGCTAGGCATAGAACTTTCGGAGTCTGGCCGCATTCCAGGGGTTCGACTCTAGGCGATTGTCGGATGCGTCACGAAGACGGTACGCTCCTCCGGTAAGAACTTCATCAATTATGAAGGGACCCTCCCCTTTGGGCTTGAGTTTGTCCTTTTTCTTCTCCGGCAAGCGTAGAACGAGTTCGCCAACGTTGTAAATCTTGGCCCGTACTTCTTTGCTTTGATATCTTCGAGCCTGTTGTTGATAAAATGTTGAATGGGCTTTGGCGACGTCGCGCTCCTCCTCCAGGGCATCTAGGCTGTCCTGCCGATCCAACTCGGCCTCTTTCTCTTCGTACATACGCACTCGAGGTGAGTCGTGTATAATATCGCAGGGCAATACAGCCTCTGCACCGTACACCATGAAGAAGGCGTGTATCCGGTAGTACGGTTGGGCGTGGTCCGCAGCCCCCAGAGTATGGTGTCAAGCTCCTCGACCCAGTGCTTGTCTGATTCTTTCAAAGACCGCACTAGTCTGGGTTTGATGCCGCTCATAATAAGACCATTAGCTCGCTCGACTTGACCGTTTGTTTGCGGGTGGTAGACAGAGGCGTAATCGAGCTTAATGCCCAGATTAGCACACCAGGTTTTCACCTCATCAGCTGTGAAATTCGAACCGTTATTGGTGATGATGTTGTGCGGTACACCGTAATTGTGTACCACATCGGATATAAATGCAATCACCGGTTCGGACTCGGCCGTTTTAACTGGTCTAGCCTCTATCCACTTGGTGAATTTGTCCACCATCACCAACAGATATTTTTTCTTATGGCTTCCCCCTTTAAGGGGTCCGACCATGTCCAAGCCCTATACCGCAAAGGGCCATGTAATGGGGATTGTTTGTAGAGCGGTTGGGGGCATATGGCTTCGGTTGGCGAAGAGTTGGCATCCGACACAGCGCTGGACAAGGTCCTGTGCGTCTGCCCATGCCGTAGGCCAGTAAAATCCTGTACAGAAGGCCTTGCTGACAAGTGCGCGGGCTGCGGCGTGATGCCCACTGAGACCGGCGTGAATTTCTGCCAAGAGTTGCCGCCCCTCCTCCTCGGAGATACACCTTTGAAGGACTCCAGTAGTGCTTTTCTTGTAGAGCTCTCCTTCATGAACTTTATAGGCCTTCGAACGCCGGACTATGCGGCGAGCCTCGTTCTGATCTTCTGGGAGCTCCTTCCTATTAAAGTAGGCCAAGAATGGTTCGGTCCACGGGGCAATTACTGCCATGATGAGGTGGGCCGATGGTGCTACTTCGGTGGTTGAACCTCCGATGATATCGGCGTGTTCGTTATCTGTGTTTGTGTTCGGAACGGGACTATCGTTGCTATCTCCCCCTTGCCATACCACGGATGGCTTAAAGAGCCTTTCGAGGAAGATGTTAGGTGGGACGGGGTCGCGCTTAGTGCCGATGCGAGCAAGGACGTCTGCCGCCTGGTTACTTTCGCAGGCGATGTGATGAAATTCGAGTCTCTCGAACCGAGCCGACATCTTCAAAACGGCATTGCGATAAGCTGCCATCTTTGGATCTTTGGCTTCAAAGTCTCCATTAATTTGGGATATTGCGGGGTTTGAGTCCCCGCGCACCTCCAGGCGTTGTATGACCATTGATACGGCCATCCGGAGGCCATGTAGCAAGGCCTCGTATTCGGCTGCATTGTTGGAGTCTGTGTATAATATTTGGAGTACGTACTGGACGATATCTCTTTAGGGAGTTCGGCTTCTGTCCATTCGGCGACGAAGTCAGCCAGTACCTGGGATTTGATGGCTCAACGTGGTTTGTACGTGATGTCGAATGGCAGGAGCTCAATGGCCCATTTGGCAATCCGGCCCGTTGCATCCCGGTTGTTAATTATATAATTGAGGGGTACTTCGGAGGCCACCGTGATAGAGCACTCCTGAAAGTAGTGTCGCAATTTTCGAGATGCCATGAAGACTGCATATGCTATTTTTTGATAATGGGGGTACCGGGATTTGCATGGTGTGAGGACGGTGGATACGTAGTATACCGGCTTCTGGAGCGGAAATTTGTGTTCGTCCTGTTCTCGTTCGGCGATGAGTACGGCGCTCACCACCTGGTGTGTTGCCGATATGTATAAGAGCATTGGTTCGCCGGCGTTTGGTGCGGCCAGGATTGGGTTGCTTGCCAGAAGGGATTTTATTTCCTCCAGTTCGGCCGTCGCCGCGTCTGTCCACTCGAAGTTATCGGTCGCCGTAGAAGGCGATAGAGCGGCAGCGCCTTTTCTCCCAACCGGGAGATAAAGCGGCTTAAAGCTGCCACGCACCCAGCGAGTTTTTGGACCTGCTTGAGTTCGGTTGGCGTAGCCAGTAGAGCTTGGATTTTGGCTGGATTTGCTTCAATTCCTCTATTGGAAATGATGAAGCCCAATAGTTTACCAGCAGGGACGCCGAAGACGCACTTTTCCGGGTTAAGCTTGATGACGTTTGTGCGGAGGTTGTCGAATGTGAGACGCAAGTCGTCTATTAGTGTTTCGACGTGTCTAGTTTTAATGACGACGTCGTCCACGTAGGCCTCCACTGTTTTGCCGATCTGTTTCTCGAGGCATGTTTGGATCATGCGCTGGTAGGTGGCGCCAGCGTTCTTGAGCCCGAAAGGCATGGTGTTGAAGCAAAACGGCCCGTATGGTGTAATGAATGCTGTTGCGGCTTGATCGGACTCCTTCATTTTGATTTGATGGTATCCGGAATATGCATCAAGGAAGCAAACCGAGTCGTGACCTGCGGTAGCGTCAATGATTTGATCAATGCGGGGAAGAGGGAAGGGATCCTTAGGGCAAGCCTTGTTAAGGTCTCTGAAATCAACGCATAGGCGCCAGGATTTATCCTTCTTTGGTACCATTACCAAGTTTGCCAGCCAGTCCGGATGTTTAATGTCTTTGATGAATCCGGCCTCGATGAGTTTGGCTAGCTCCTCCCCCATAGCTTGTCATTTGGGTTCGGAAAAGTGCCGCAGAGTTTGCTTGACTGGCTTATATCCCTTTAGTATGGTGAGGCTATGTTCGGCCAACTCGCGCGGCATTCCTGGCATATCGGAAGGATGCCAGGCGAATATATCCCAGTTTTCGCACAGGAAGTCTCGTAGTGCGGCGTCGACTGCAGGGCTGAGTTGCACTCCGATAGACGCTGTTTTCTTCGGGTCTGTTGGATGGACCTGAAATTTGACTATTACTTCTGCTGGCTTGAAGGAAGTGGATTTGGGTCATTTGTCCAGGATCACATCGTCCTTATCCACGGTGGAGCATAGTGCGGTTAGTTCTTCGGCCGCAAGGACCTCAGACAATGCCTCGAGGGCCAAGGATACGGTTTATTCTCGGCGTGGAGTGCTATGTCCGGATCGCTGACGAGGGTGATTATTCCATTAGGCCCGGGCATTTTTAGCTTCATATACCCATAATGAGGTATGGCTTGAAAGCGCATGAAGGCCTCTCGCCCTAACAGGGCGTGGTACCCATTGTTGAAAGGGGCCACCTGGAAAGTTATTTCTTCGGACCGATAATTCTCCGACGTGCCGAACACCACATCAAGTGTAATTTTCCTGCACACCGAGCTTCCCGGCAGGGAATGATACCTCGAAAGGTTGTGCTGCTTTTCTCGATGCGGCTCCTGTCTGTTTCCCTCTTGTGGAGCGTGTCCTCGTAAATGAGGTTTAGTCCGCTGCCGCCGTCCATGAGGACTTTTGTAAGTCGAAAGCCGTCCACGATGGGACTGAGGACAAGGGCAGCTGGCGCTCGGACTGTTCTGTATTTAGGTTCGTCACTGGCGTTGAAGGTTATGGCCGTGTCGTTCCAGGGGTCAATTGCAGCGGCCTGGCAAACTTCGTTGAGATCGCGCAGAGCCCTTTTACGCTTGTTGTTTGAAGCGAATGTCTCGAAGACTGCCAATACTCTATTGTCGTCTTTTGCTGGAGGGTGTTGTTCTGGGGTGTCCTTGATAAGGATCTCCTCGCCGCTCTTGGCTACCTGCTGAAGTATCCAACATGCTCTAAGGCTGTGGGTTGCCACGGTATCCGGCGTCGTGCGTATTTTGCATGGGCCATTGAGCCATCCCTCCAGAACGGTGCCGTGCAACGTAATGGGTTTATGTTTTTTTACTGTTCGGCTGGGCGTGCCACGGGGGCGCATCCTTTTCGCCTGTAAGGGGAGCCGGGATGGTTCCCAGCAAGCTGCCTGAGTTTTCCAGGCGCTTTCCATCGCGCTGTACTTTTGTACGATAGTTGCTAGGTCAGCGAACTTTGGTATGCGGCGGCGATTGATGGCGTTAAGGATACCTTTGTCCGCGCAGTTGTTCCAGAATGCTGCTATCGCGTCTAAGTCGCGGCAATCTTTTACCTTGTTTTTAACGAGGAATCTGGCCCAGAAGTGGTGCACCGTTTCCTGAGACTGTTGTTTGATGTTCCTGAGAGCATCTATGTCCAGGTGGGTGGGTGGAATTGAATCCGAAACCTGACCCGGTTTTGGATCCGGAGTTTGGAGGTCTACCGGGCCGGACAGTTCGGGCTCCAGGATATCGACTGATTTTTTAGGCTCGTCATCCGACTCTATGTTCGGAGGAAGAGACATGCTTTTCTACCATAAAATATCCGACTCTTCAAGATCGGCGATCCGAACATAGTTCATCTTCAATATAGTGGAAGAGTTGCTCTGCTCCTTGACTACCGCTATCTGATGGGTGATCCGTGGAGTTTTAATTTCTCTCTGGTCGGGTTTAAGCTCGACCCGATCGTAGTCTATAGCGACCCCCAAGGCGGCCATGCGATCCAGGAGTTTGTTCAACAACGATAACTCCACTGGATCCATGCGGGCGGAGTATTCGGGATCAACGCGGAGGCGATTTTCGATGACTTGAGAGGTCATCCTCGGCTTAAGGGCCAAGCCGGCGGTCATGACGAAGCCGCTGAGTCGGAGGGTCTGGCCTGGGGCCAGGGCTCCTCCGGAGATGATATTATCCTTGACAACAAGGCGAGCCATCAACCCTCTTGGCGACGGCACAGTGGAACTCTCAATGAAAGCACCAATGTCGGTGTCAAAACCGGCGGATCTTGGGTAGGGGGTCCCGAACTGTGCGTCTAGGATCGATGGTAACAGGAGACGGGGGACACGATGTTTACCCAGGTTCGGGCCCTCTCTATGGAGGTAATACCCTACTTCCTACTTGATTGATCTTGATGAATATGAGTGTTACAAGAGTTGATCTACCATGAGATCGTAATGGCTAAACCCTAGAAGTCTAGCCTACGAGTATATGGTCATGAATCTGTCCTATCCGGACTATGTTCTCCGGTTTATATAGACACCGAAGAGATCTAGGGTTACATGAGGTCGGTTACATAGGAGGAAATCTTCATAATAGGTCGCCTAGCTTGCCTTCCACGCCAAGTAGAGTCCAATCCGGACATGGGTGCAGTCTTCGGTCTTCATGTCTTCACAGCCCATCAGTCCGGCCTAGTAGATAACATGTCGGACGCCTGAGGACCCCTTAGTCCAGGACTCCCTCAGTGGACCCGCGTCGTGAGGGCAACTTCTGTGGCCCACTCCGGCGAGAGCGTGGACGCAATCTATGACCGGGCGGCCAGGGCAGCCCAAACGGCCGCTGTTGCTTCTGAGGTGGCGGCAGCAACATCTGCCTTGGGGATAGCAACTGGCGAGAGCGGCACAACAGCTGTCCATTCCGCAGCGGTGGCCTTAGCCCTGATGGAACCCACCCACGACCACGTCGAGGCCGCCCACGCCTAGATCGTGGCGGTCACCGCACGAATCGAACGAAGCTTCTCCGATAATGGTCAGCAGCCCACGGCCGAAGAGTTGGCAATCGCCGAAAGCGTTCGAGCAGCCATCCGTTCCTCCGCCGCATACCTTGCCGTGATGGAGCCCGTCCAAGCCCAGATCGTAGTCGCCCATGCCCAGCTCATGGCGGCCTTTTCCAAAGAGATGGCTGATGCGAATGACGAGATGCTTGCCGAGTATGGTGCGATGGATGCCATGGATCCCCTTCCCAGGAGATTGTCGGGCACGAGCTGGACATGGAGGCGGTGGCGGAGATCGACGAGCACCATGAGGGAGTCCTGGACTAAGGGGTCCTCGGGCGTCCGGCCAGCTATTCATTGGGCCGGACTGATGGGCTGTGAAGATACGAAGGCCGAAGACTATATCCGTGTCCGGATTGGACTTTCCTTGGCGTGGAAGGCAAGCTAGGCGACCAGCTGTGAGGATTCCTTCTTATGTAGCCGACTCCATGTAACCCTAGATCTCTCGGGTGTCTATATAAACCAGAGAGCGTAGTCCGGATAGGACACATTCATTACCATATACGCATAGGCTAGACTTCTAGGGTTTAGCCATTACGATCTCGTGGTAGATCAACTCTTGTAACACTCATATTCATCAAGATCAATCAAGCAGGAAGTAGGGTATTACCTCCATAGAGAGGGCCCGAACCTGGGTAAACATCGTGTCCCCCGTCTCCTGTTACCATCGATCCAAGACGCACAGTTCGGGACCCCCTACCCGAGATCCGTCGGTTTTGACACTGACATTGGTGCTTTCATTGAGAGTTCCACTGCGCCGTCGGCAAAGGATTCGATGGCCCCTTCGATGGTCAGTAATGGCGCCGTTCAGGGAGAAACCTTCCTCCCCGGACAAACCATTGTGTTCGGCGATGTCGTACTACGGGCCAACTCGCTTGGCCATCTGGAGCAGGTCGATAGCCACGCCCCTGGCCATCAGGCCAGATTTGGAAGCTTGAACTGCGTCGCAGGTACCCGTCGAGGCTTGATCTTCCATGGGTTCGAGACGGCGGTAGTCGCTCCCCCTCTCTCCGATGAACATGACTTAAATTCGACATCCGATCACACCCAGGAGATGGATCTTGTTGCTACAACGGCCTCAGAACCGAAGCAGATCATGCCCTCTGAGGCCACAAAGTCCACGGCGTTGGAGCTGCACACGGACTCGACATCCTGCAATACTTGCGTCAATGGAACTCCGGACTCGTCTCCGGCCACACGTTCCGAATCAGGTGCGCCTGCGGACACCGAGCTGGATCGGTTATCGATTTTTGTATTTAGCGCAACAGACTTCTTCCAGCACTCACCCTTTGGTGACGCGCTAAATTCTTTAAAGAACTTATTCTTGGAGGAGGACTCACAACCGAACTATGTTTGGTTCGAAATAGAGGCGGATGACGAGGAATTTCGCTTCCCACCCGCCACCCACTTCATAGCCACCGTCGATGACCTAACCGACGTGCTTGACTATGGCTCCGAAGACATCGACGATATGGACGACGATGCCAACAAGGAGCAAGGCCAAGACCAGCCGTTTACTGGACGCTGGACGGCAACCTCCTCGTATGACGTGTACATGGTCGATACACCTAAAGGATCTGGCGACGACAAAGAAGATCCAGACACGAATAAACCCTCTGAGACGCAGTCCAAGCACCAGCGCCCCAAACGCCGCTCTAAGCCCCGTCGCTCAAAGGACGGCAACACTGGCGCCGGAGAAAATAATACTCCGGGCGATGCCGAAAACAATGAAGACCCTATCGGGGCTACATCCGCACAGGAACATGACAGCAGGCAAGACAACCCCGACGAACAGGCCATAGAAGATGACTCGGAGGACGATAGTTACCGTCCACCCTCCGAGGAGGAGACAAGCCTTGGCAACGAAGACTTCATCGTGCCTGAGGATCCTGCCGAGCAGGAGCACTTTAAGCTTCAGCTCATAGCCACTGCAAAGAGCCTGAAAAAGAAATACAACAGCTTCAAGCTGAACAAGACCTGCTCATCGACAGAGGGACTGATGTCCTGACAGTCGAAGAATACAGCCTCAGGCGCTCAGCCAAGAGCTACCCGAAACGCAGACTGCTACCTCAATTCGATGAGGAAGCACCGGAGCACACATCTCCCTCGCGTAATGCGGAACGACCACCACGTGGTCGAGACAGGGCGGCCGACCGGCCACCCCACGGCCGGGATAAATCGGCAACTCAAGCCGAACAGCAGCCTGCCCCACCGCCTCATAAGAATAAAGACGGAAGAGTTCGGTGTCACACGTACGACCTCCGGCAGATCCTGGACGATAGGGCAGGACACACAAGATCGATCTACGGATCGCGAGAGCGTGCTTCGAGGCACGACGACGGCTACCTATTCGGACGGGACAAAGCTAGCCACGCCCAAGCCGAATGCCGCAGACGGACTCCATCAGAGCTCCTCTGCGATGTGGCCCGCAATAGAAGCACCGCACACCCTCTCTGCTTCACAGACGAGGTGCTGGATCTTGAATTCCCCGAGGGGTTCAAGCCTGTCAACGTTGAAGCATACGACAGCACAACCGATCCAGCAGTATGGATCGAGGATTTTATTCTCCATATCCACATGGCTCGAGGAGATGACCTCCATGCCATCGAATACCTACCATTAAAGCTCAAAGGACCAGCTCGACACTGGTTAAATAGCATGCCTGAGAATTCCATCGGCAGCTGGGAGGACTTGGAAGAGGCTTTCCTTGATAACTTCCAAGGAACTTATATCCGGCCACCGGATGCCGATGACTTAAGCCACATAGTTCAACAACCTGGAGAATCAGCCAGAAAATTCTGGACTAGGTTCCTGACCAAAAAGAACCAAATCATTGACTGTCCGGATGCTGAGGCCCTAGCAGCCTTCAAACACAGCATCTGCGATGATGGCTAGCACGCCACCTCGGCCAAGAAAAAACCGAAGTCTATGGCAGCCCTTACGGCACTTATGACCCGCTTTTGCGCAGGAGAGGGTAGTTGGCTGGCTCGCAGCACAAACACAGCCAACAAAACAGACCCCACCGAGGCCAAAAGTAGCACCGGCAAGCTCTGGCGCAACAGACACAAACGCCGAAGCAATGGCGATAACACCGATGACACTACAGTTCATGCCGGATTCAGTGGCTCCAAGTCCGGCCAGCGAAAGAAGCCCTATAAAAGGAGCAGCGGATGACCATCCAGCTTGGACCGCATACTCGATCGTCCTTGCCAGATACACGGCACCCCAGACAAGCCGGCCAACCATACTAACAGAGACTGCCGGGTCTTTAAACAAGCTAGCAAGATAAACAGCAGAAGCAAGGACGGGGAATCACAGAGCAAGGACGATGACGAGGAACCCCGGCAGCCGAACACCGGAGGGCAGATGAAATTTCCCCCTCAAATCAAAACGGTGAACATGATATATGCTACGCACATCCCCAAAAGAGAGCGTAAACGAGCACTTAGGGACGTCTACGTGGTAGAGCCAGTCGCCCCAAAATTCAACCCACGGTCATCATTCCCGATCACCTTCGATCGGGCGAGATCACCCAACCAGTATCCGCCATGGCGGTTCAGCCGCACTAGTCCTCGGCCCAATTATTGACGGGTTTCACCTAACACGAGTCCTGATGGACGGTGGTAGCAGCCTCAACCTGCTTTATCAGGACATAGTGCGGAAAATGGGCATTAACCCCTCGCGGATCAAACCAACAAAGACTACCTTTAAAAGAGTCATACCAGGCGTGGAGGCCCGTTGTACGGGCTCAATAACGCTGGAGGTAGTATTCGGTTCACCGGATAACTTCCGAAGTGAAGAACTAATCTTCGATATCGTCCCATTCCGCAGCGGCTATCACGCCCTGCTCGGACGAACCGCATTCGCTAGATTCGACGCGGTACCACATTATGCTTATCTCAAGCTCAAGATGCCCGGTCCACGTGGCATCATTACAGTAAATGGAAACACGGCCCTCCGTACAGCAGAACACACTGCCGCCCTAGCAGCAGAAGTACAGAGCGGTCTTCTCAAGCAGCATTATAATGCGTCCGCCGAGTCCCTGGACATCGTCAAGAGGGTCCGGACAACACTACAGCAGGACAGCTCGGCCCGTCGCGAGCCGAATTAGCAACTCGGCCTCCGTCCCAGCCCCGATGAGGCAATCCATTACTACCGCGCGTACAAAAACGACGCACTCAAAACCCCATGGGTATTGACGAAGGCATAACTCGTTCGCGATCCACAGTACGGCTTGACCGACCCGGGGATTCGCATGCTTTTACTTTTTCCTTTTTACGGGGTTCCTTCTCTTTTCGAGGTCTACACGGACAAACCCGCCGGCAGAACACAGCAAGGAGGCAAGGAGCTCTGGCTTACAAGGGAATCCCCAGGTGGTCTCTATTAAATTATTGCCATAATTGCCTTTCATACTCGCATGTAGCTCGCCCTTGGTGGCGGCGTGTTAAATAACCTTACTTGCTTCTCGCATTACTTGTACAAAGTATGCCTCGATGTACTAGTTACACCATAATGGTGAATACACGGTAGCCTCCGCTTATTACTTCATTTTCCCATTTCCTCACCTCGGTATTAATTACTCATTGCACATGTACACCATGGTACGTATTACTACGCCAGGGGCTTCATTACACCCCGCATCACGGCAATAAAAGTCCGAACACTTTACAGTATAGTTCGGCACCCCGAACTTATAGCATTATATGCATCGGCTCCGAATCATGTCTTTGGTCAATAGTTGGGTTGCCCGGCTCCTGTGCTTACTACCTTACGTTCCGCTACATCGGCTAGGGTAGTAAAGGGAGAACTACTGCGATTGTGTCCCGGTTCTTCCGGACGAGCACCTCAGTAGAGAAAGCCAAAAACTGACTGTCATGATGCGGCGAGAGCCGGTCAGCTGTTCGAGAGATACCAAATCGTTGGAGATTTTTTCCGCTTCTCGCGAAGAATCGGTTCTCCCGATTAGGCGTGAATAAACGCCCCTAATTCGGCCTTCCGAACACAAGGGGCTTCGCCAACTTTCTTAATTGTCAAACTCCTATGGCTAAGTGAGGGCGGTAAAGGCCGCATAGTCTGATTGCCTTGTTCGTTGCGCTAAACACCTCCTTTAAGGACCAGAATGTGGAGTAAAGAGTGTTTAGATTCATCCCGAACACCCCTGTACTATCTACGTGGGGGCAGAAGCCGACAACTGGTCAACCCTCAGATTTATGAAATGGCCGCATATGAGGTAAAATTTAAATCATAAGCATTATACTACATAACATACTTGTTCCATTTTATAGGACAAGGTAATATACATGTTCTCATGGGAATAGAACATCCTTCGAACATTGCTCCGCCACAAGGCGGGACCCCTCCAGAACACCATCGAAATAGTGCTCGGGTCGACGATGCTCCTTGCCTTTCGGCGGTCCCTCGGTCATCAGCTTCTTGGCATCCAGCTTCGCCCAATGCGTCTTGACGCGGGCAAAGGCCATACCCGCACCTTCAATGTAGACCGGCCGCTTCACGGCTTTGAGCCGCGGACATGCACTCACAAGCAGCTGCACAAGTCTGAAGTAGCTGCTCGGTATAGGATCGGTAGGCCACAGCCGGACTATCAGGTCCTTCATGGCTAGCTCTGCCAACCTGTGCAGCTCGACTAACTTCTTTAGCTGGTCGCTGAAGGGCACCGGATGCTCGGATCCCAGATGTTGGGACCAGAACAGCTTCTTCGTAGACATCCCTTCTTCGACTCTATAATGCTCGGCAGCATCTGACATACTGTGCGGCAGATCCGTAAACACCCCTGGAAAATCCAAATTCAGGATAAGTACATGGAAAACGTTTCTTCTACATACCTGCTACGCATGGTGACAGACTTACCCGTCGTAATCTTCTTGGCCGCCTGAATTTCCTGGAGGGCGTTTTGGGCTTCGGCTCGTGCATCCTGCACGTTCTGGCAGGTCTTGGCCAATTCGGACTCTTGCGCCTTATAATTACGCTCCAAGGATTCAAATCTCTCTATCGCACTCTGGAGCTCTTGCTGCGCCTCGCCAACCCGGGCCTCGTGCTTCTCGCGCGAGGCGCGTTCCTTGGCCGCCTTGTCCTCGGCCTCGGCTAGTGCCTTTTTAAGGGCTGCCACCTCGGTCATGGCCCCAAATAAAGTTTATGCCAATTTAGTCCATTCGGACTATTCATTTTCTAGAAATATACCTACAGGTTACTGCATACCTTGGTTATCCTCCAGCTGCTTCTTCACGAGGCCGAGCTCCTCCTCGGTCCGCTCCAGTTTCTGCTTTAGTCCGGAGACCTCCGCAGCATGAGCAGTGGCTGCCTTAAGCGATACCCACTTATTCACATAGACAACTCATGTTAGACTCCTGCGATATTTCTTCTCGATCCTCTGTTCGGCTTTTCTTCATGAACACCAAACAGAGCATCAGGGGCTACTGTCTATACTGTGATATTTTTTACAATCACTTACCTCAAAGCCCGTTAGAAGGCTAGTGCAGGCTTCGGTCAGTCCGCTTTTGACGAACTGAACCTTCTCTATCACCGACTCCATAAGGACACGAGGTTCATCCACGATAGAGGCGCCTCGTAGCGCCTCCAGCAGATTATCCGGCGCCTCTGGTTGGACAGAGGTCACCGGTGGAACAGGCACATTCCCTCCTTGAAGGGAACACCGTTTGCGGGACCCTGGAGCCATGTAGATCTCCGGGATGGTATCCGGCTGAGGTCCAAAGGGAACTCGGGCCCCGTCACCAGTTCCCACGGGGACTTTTTTCCCCACATGTCCGGCGGCCGAAAAATCATCCTGGGACGTCACCCCGATGATCTCCGGAATCTCCCCCGGCCTGGGAAAGTCTTTTTGGACACCACCTCATCATCACCCTTGGGTGAGACGGAATGAGCAGGTGGCGGAGATGTGCTAGCCCTCTCCTTCGAGCCCAGCGAATCCTCAGTCGAGGACTGCGGGGAGTCATCACGTGCCGAACTTCAGTAACAAAGCTTACAATATGTCAATACTATAAAACAGGAAGGCCATACGTTTGCGGATTCTGGTACTTACGAAGCGGCCCGAGGCTTGGTCCGGCGAGGTCGTTCCGGACTGCTATCAATATCCCACATGGAGTTATCCGTTTGGGAGCCTTTAACCTTCTTGGGCGCTTTCGCCTCCGGATCTGGGGGAGCCGCCCTCTTCTTCCTCCCCACCTCAGGTGGGGAATCGTTTTCTTCTTCTTCCTCTTCGTCTAATCATCGGATGAAGAGGAAGTCTCATCCTCGGACGACATATCCGGAGTGCCTTTTTGGCAAGGGCCTTTCTTGGCCCCTTTGGCCGCTTTCTTGGCCGTCTTCTCCCGCATGTCATACGGCGCCGGAAACAACATATTCGTCAGAAGTGGGAATTCTTCCTCCTCAGGAAGCGGAGCTGGACAGCTAATCTGCTCCGCCACCTCGATCCAGGCCTGGTAAAGTAGATGGAGGAGCTCAGTATCCATCCTCAAAATATGCTGGTGAAGGGTATACCTCGAAAGCATTAAAAGACTTACCGAATTGGCCTAGCGCTTTGAGCTAAGCCCACGATTTTCAGTTGTGGGCGGGGGCGTCTCGCCCGCCTTGAAGAGCGCTTTCTAGATGCCTTCATACATCGTGCCGAAGTGCCCTCGCAGCGTTTGGTGCTCGGCGGGGTCGTAATCCCACAAATAGCAAGTCCGGCGTTGACACGGAAGGATCCGGCGAATGAGCATGACCTGGATCACATTCACAAGCCTGATCTTCTTGGTTATCATGTTCTGGACGCATGTTTGGAGCCCAGTTATCTCGTCCAGGGATCCCCAGGTCAGGCCCTTCTCTTGCTAGGAAGTGAGCCGCATCGGAACTCCGGGTCGTAATTCGGGGGCTGCTACCCAATTGGCGTCACGCGGCTCGGTGATGTAAAACCACCCCGACTGCCATCCCTTCACCGTCTCCGCGAAGGAGCCTTCGGGCCAGGTGACGTTGGGCATTTTTCCCACCATGGCGCCTCCACACTCTGCTTGTTGACCGCTCACCACCTTCGGTTTCACGTTGAAGGTCTTCAGCCATAGGCCGAAGTGAGGCGGGATGCGGAGAAAGGCCTCGCACACAATGATAAATGCTGAGATATTGAGTATAAAGTTGGGGGCCAGATCGTGGAAGTACAACCCATAGTAAAACATCAATCCACGGACAAATGGATGAAGGGGGAATCCCAGCCCACGGACGAAATGTGTGAGAAACACAACCCTCTCATGGGGCTCGGGGGTAGGGACGATTTGCCCTTTCGCAGGCAGTCGGTGAGCAATCTCCTTGGCTAAATAGCCGGCCTCCCGGAGCCCCGTGATGTCCTTCTTCTTGACGGAAGAGGCCATCCACTTGCCTCCAGCTCCGGATCCGGAAATGATTGGAGTGCCTTCTCGAACGACGAAAAACTAAAGCTTGGGCGCCGGAGCTCGAGGACGGAAGGACTGGAGATGAAGAAGGGTGTGGGAAAAGGGAGAGTGTCCTCATCCCCTTATAAAGGCCGCGAATGTCAAGCGCCTCCCCACTTGTCCTAAAAACTCGCCTATTCCCAAGAGTTGTATAAACGGCACGGTTGAGTTACCCATGACCGCATTGATGAGAATCCCGCAATAAGTGGACACGGTCTCTACCTCGACAGGACATGCCAATAGCAACCGCGTCTCGAAACGTGGGATGGCAGAAGAAAAACAGTTTGACATTATGACCGGACAAGCGCAATGTTGCGTTGTAAAGAAGCTGTCAACAGATCAGATTCGTGCAAATATTATATTCTCTCTGCGGTTGTGTATGGTGTGTGTAACAGGTCTGGATACAATCATCACATCCGAAGACTATCCTGGAGTTCGGAGAAAGGGGAACCCGCCTTGCAATGCCGAAGACAATCTGCGCACCGGACTCCTCGTCATTGAAGCCAGGTTCAGGGGCTACTGAGGGAGTCCTGGACTAAGGGGTCCTCGGGCGTCTGGCCTGCTATTCATTGGGCCGGACTGATGGGCTGTGAAGATACGAAGGCCGAAGACTATATCCATGTCCGGATTGGACTTTCCTTGGCGTGGAAGGCAAGCTAGGCGACCAGCTGTGAAGATTCCTTCTTATGTAACCGACTCCATGTAACCATAGATCTCTCCGGTGTATATATAAACCGGAGAGCATAGTCCGGATAGGACACATTCATTACCATATACGCATAGGCTAGACTTTTAGGGTTTAGCCATTACGATCTCGTGGTAGATCAACTCTTGTAACACTCATATTCATCAAGATCAATCAAGCAGGAAGTAGGGTATTACCTCCATAGAGAGGGCCCGAACCTGGGTAAACATCGTGTCCCCAGTCTCCTGTTACCATCGATCCTAGACACACAGTTCGGGACCCCCTACCCGAGATCCGCCGGTTTTGACACCGACACACCAGTCGTAGTAGTACTCTTTGTTTTGTTTAATTAAGAGCATCGGTCTTTAATTTGTTAGAGCAATGTTTAGGTCAGCTAGCTCTGTTTAATTGCTGAACTTGCTCGATTAAGAAGTGTGGGTGTGTTGTAGTCTCCTTATTTACCCAAATTATGCAATGACGTGGATGACCACTGTAACCAGGGAAATTCGAACCAAAATTTTTTACGTTCAAACTCATCACACATGGGTTAAGCTATCTGAATCGTTTGTGATGTTCACATATCGTACGTAGTTCTGAATAAGGGACCGTGTCTGATGACACTTTGCACGCCAATTTTTTCGCTGGCCATTTGCAAATGCGGCTTTCGCAAACCCCTTGGTTTTTGTTAACCATTCATTGGTCATCTCTTTCTGACTAGTGTGACCGGTGTACATCCACGCACAATCACTCATCTTTCCTACCTACACTCTAATAGGTAAGATAGGTCCATCAGCATGTATATTCATCAGTTAATCTAGTTTGTCAATTTTATTATATCCATGCAACCTACACTCTAATAGGTAAAGATAGGTCCTAATCCCACCCGAGTATGTGTAGATTGAGTACGTTCTCCATGCTCTACCCCATTTCAAGACAAAATTTCGGCAGCACCCCTCCCCGTTGTTCTCCAAATACACGTCTCGGCAAAAATCCGAGAGAATGTGCATCCGGAGAACAACGGGGAGGCGCTGCCGAAATTTTGTCTCGGAATGGGGTAGAGCATGGAGAACGTAACCAATCTACACATACTCAGGTTGTCCGTGGAAATTACTGGACAATCCAAATGAGTTACGGTGATAAATATGCAACTGAATGCATATTTATCGATGCAACCCTTTCGGACGGGAGATGCCTAGGTTACGCGACTTAGCATGAAAATGAAATCTACTCACATGATTAAAAGAGCGTAGGAGGTGAAGGAGGATTCGTAGCTCACCCTCGGCTGTAGAGGAATTAGTCGAACAACAGCGGGATCACGGACCAAAAACTTCTACCACGATGACTCCAAGGAGATGAAATAGCACAAATCTTGCAAATTTTATCGATCGAGTCAAGAAAATTTAGGACATCACATCACATAAAGCATGGACACTTCAAACTATGAAAAAGACTTCGACCCCTCGGCGATCCTC